>NW_026623594.1:293128-355911 GCF_030028575.1 Malurus melanocephalus
GGAGCGGGCGGGGGCCGGGGCCGGTGTGCAGCCGGTGCGGAGCCGTTGGACGCGGGGCCGGTGCCGGCGCGGGCGGGGCCGTTGCCGCCGCCGTCTCCCTGGCAACAGCCGCGCCCCGCCCCGCCATTGGTCCAACCGCCGCGGGCCGGCCCCGCCGCGACCAATGGGGGCGCCGCTCCGGGCCACACCCACGGGCGGGGCCGCTCCCCGCTCCCGGCCCGGCGGCGTCGCGGCTTAAAGAGGGGGTTTAATGAGCTCCGCGGCAGCTCGTCCCGTTAATTAGGCATCCGTCGCCCTACCGCTCCCGGGGAGCAGGTCCCTTCAAGACCCGGTGCGAAGCAGGCAAAGCCCCGCTGCCCCGGGGAGCGGGCGTACGGCCGAGCCATCCGCGGACAGGGAAAGCACCAAGGACACGGGGACACCACGGCCGTGGCTCCTCTGGTCGCTGCATCCGCTGACTGCGGCTGTCAGCTGGCACCAAGGTGCCCTCCGCCACTCCCGGCTGGGAATGTCAGTGCTRTGCTGCTGCATAGAGCACAGAGCAATGCAGCCCCCTGCCCAGGGGTCCCTGAGCCCCCCAACCACCCTAAACTCCAGCAGAGGCCTGGGAAAGTGTGATTTGGGACCCCCTGTCTGCTGCTGCTCCTCCTCTCCTCCCTGCAGCGCCCTCCCATTCCCCAGAGAAAGCCAGTAGAGCTTTGCCGTGGTGCTGCAGTTTCATAAAAACATACATAAATATATTTCCATTTCTGTAACAGAGAGCAAAGCTGCACAGGCACCTATAAAACACACAGTCGCTTCTCCACCCAGCGCTCCCCGCACAGATCGTATAAAACATATAAAAGGGGCGCGGGAGACAAAGGCTGCAGGTGAAGCAGGGGTGCRGTGCCAAGAAGAGCCTCGCTGGGGCACAGGGAGCTGCCAGGGGTCCCTGCAGCATTGTCAGACTCAGAACTTGTGCCTTCTCCGGCGGGAGCCTTTGGTCTGTTGCTGGCTGCCCATACGGAGAGCCACGCGTGGCTCCGAGTCCACCACACCGTCCATGGCTTCCAAAGAGACGCTGGGTTTCGCAGGGGGGATATGGAAAGGAAGGTACTGAAGGGAGATGGGGCTGTCTGCCAATGGCTCCCCATCAGCAGCTGAGAGTGTGGGAGAGGACTGTTGGTCTCCTAATCCAGTGACGGGAGTCCCCGCSTCAGCACCTGCAACAAAAGCACACRTCAGCCCTCCTGTGTGAGCCACGGGTGCTGCCGAGAGCACCTCTCCCCCCTCAYCTCCTCCTGTCCTTGGATCCACGGAGGGAATTGCTGGTGCACAAGCCTCCCACATTCCCCAGGACGTCCATTGCACTGGACATGTCTTGGTGCAATGGTTCAGAGCACATCCCTATCCCTGCAAGGACCTTGGGCTCTGGTGTGGGTCCAGTGGGCTCACGTCCAGCAGCTACAGACAGGGATATGAGCAGCCAGCTGGGGAATGCTGACAGCCAGTTAAGCCCAYAGCCTCCTGCTCTGCTCAGAAGCAAGAAACCTTTCTAAGGGRAATTTGCTCTCCCAAAACAGCCCGTGCTGAGCTGGGACCAAAAGGGGAAAGCTGGGAAAGGGCAGCCCTGACCCAGCCAGGCTGGCATAGAAAGTTTTCCACCTTCAGACTTGCTCTCCGAGAGCTCCAGCATCCTGAGGAGTCCTCCCTCCTGCTTTCCGGTGTCCTGCCAAGGAGAGGAGAACCACCATCACAGCGCTGCCACAAGGGAACCCCTTAGCCAGGATGGCCCCGTGGGCACTTGTTCCCCCTGCCCTCAGGTTCAGGCTGGGCACAAGAAGAAACCCTGTTTATGCAGGGCCTCCAGCCACTCGTGGGAAGGACACTGCTCTGTGCCCAGCCCAACGAATGCTCAAGCAGAGGCAGCAGAGAGCAGCTAATCAAGCAGAACCCGGCAAAGAGGGAGGCCAGGATGCCACCCCCAAGCCCAGCCAGCAAACACAAAGCTGTGACAAACGGGGTCACCAGGGGCTCTGGCACAGCTGGCACACATTCCCCAGCACTGCATGTCTGAGGGCAAACTCGTCCCACTCTGCCCGAGGGTACTGTGGCTTGGTGCTGGAGGGAAAAGCCTTCCTTTYAACACACCTCGTGCCCTCTCTCTGCCCCTGGGAAGATGCAGCCATGYTGGTCACATGTGCTAGGGGAAGACCACTCAGCCTGGTGGCTTTGACGTCACTGGCCCAGCAAAGTCCCCTCTCCTGGCTGCCCCTGCCCCCCGAATTGCTCTGGAAGGCACTGGCATCCTGGCTGTGGGGCTGGAGCTGCAAATCAGCCCAAAATGGGCTATAGCAGGAAACTGCAAGCCCAACAATGCCACTAGGAAGCTTTGCAATGGCCCAGCTAATGCCCACGCTCCCCCMGTGAGATGTCACCTCAGCACAAGGCAGGGTCAGAGATAACACACAGCCTTGCTGAGCCTTCCCAAACAGACCCCTGGCTGTAGCATCTTTCCCCCATTCCCTGTGCTGTGCCTGCTTGCAGAACCCACACGCCAGCCAGCTCTGGGGCACAGGGACAGAGTCAAACAGCCCCCACAGAGCCGGTCACATGCAGGAGCAGCCGTGCCCTGCAGTACTCTGAACCACACAGCACTTGGCTGTATCCCAGCCAAAAATCATCAACCAGAAATCTCATCATTTGCATCTGAATCCCCAGCGGGCTGAGGTCTGTGATGGATTTAAGGGATTATACAAAACTAAGACATCATGTTGCATCTTCATGCCGTGAATCACATTTCTGAGCGCAGGCAAAGCTGCAGCACTAGGGTTTTGCCTGCAGGAACCAGCAGGAAGGCCTGGAAGGACCCTCTCTGTGCTCCCCTGGGACTGCCACGAGCAGGAAAAAGCACAGTGGGGGCTAACACCTGGCCAGTGACTGTGAGGCAGCTTCCACCCATGCTCCTGCCTCCCACCTCCTCTAGCAAGGCTCGTTCCCCACACCCAGCACACCTCCACCATGCCCACTCTCTCACAATTTTCTCGGGATGCTCCCAGGACTGAGCAATTCCCCCTGCTCTGGCTCCACAGCCTTCCCCATCAGAATAGGCTCATGGACAGTCAGAYAGCCTTGTCATCCTGACGCTGGCCTCCCCTCCATCGACATTCAGCCACGGAAGGCTGCAGGACTGAAGCGTGCTGGCTGGCAGTGGGACAGCCCTGGCTGCCTGCCCACTGGAGAGGCTGCTGGCAGCTCTGCTGGATTAGCTCACCCCTGGGACCGGTCTGTGCTCTCGCAGAGYGTCGTGGGAAGGAGGGCAATGAGTTCTCTGTCCACAGTGGCCCACAGGGACAGGCAATCTTACATCAGGTCAGCTCATCCCTGTCAACCAGGGAAACGGCTCCTGCTGCCAACCCAGCCCCACACCCAGCACAAAGGAGATGGTGTGCAGGGTCACCCCTCACCTTGGCTCTTCGCAGCCTCCTGGTTCCCTGAGCTTGCCTAGCAGCCTGAAGGCAGCTGTCCACGTGCCTCTGATACTGCAGCAGTGGCACCAGTGACTTACAGAGGTAGCACTTCTCACACCTGCCAGGCAGCAAAGGACAGAGCACTGCATTAGGATTCACCCTGCACCGGGCTCCCAGACTCCAGCGGTGATTTTCCTCCTCCAGGCCACGCCATGGAGAAGACGTGTCACCAGATCCAGTCTCGCTCAGTGGGGTCAGGCCGGCACCAATCGCAAAGACTGAGTGATTATCAGTTTTCCCTGCCTGTTCCTCTGTATCCTGCTGCTGCAGCAGCGGGACGGTAATCAAATCTGCTCATCTAACTATCTCAAACACCACTGATTTCTCCCCAGACATAAAGCACCCTGTCAAAATCTACAGMAATGAACTGCAAGGGCTTTGCAAAGGGGAGTTAAATTCTGCCTGAAAAGCAAACCAAGTGTGTTAAATCAGAGAGACATTTTACCAGGGCTGGATGAACTTGTCTGACTAGTAAATCAAGTCTTTCTCTGCACTGTCTCCATTTTACATCATGCCATGCAGGGAGAGGAATTGCAGAGCACTGCTCCTGCTGGGGGGTTGGCTCAGCCTGTTTCTCAAACCTCCTTGTTTGGGTGGAAGATGCTCGGGCTCACGCAGGACAACTGAGTGTTCTTGGGAAAAAAAATTATTCTGGGTGAAAGGAGATGAAGGTCAGGCATGGATTTATACAACTACTGCTTCCACACCAGCTCTCAGCAGGGACTGAACCATGCAGAAGAGGACATTGGCTCTCCAGGAGCTACACTCAGGAATGGACTATCTCCAGGAAGAGACAGAGCCCCCAGGGACCAGCCCCARCAACATTGTGTTCAGTTTGATAGTGGTACTCTCTCAGTGAAACACCCCAGGCTCTAAAATGCATATGGACAGCCCCCATCAAGCAAAACTCTGCAGCACTTTTTCCCGTATTTTCTTTCCAGTCAGTGCTGATTACCCAGATAATGTGTCTAAACAGAAGCTGTCCTCTCTATAATTAGCCTAATTCCATTAGTGATGTTGCCATCCACTGTTTGTAACAGCAAAATTGCTTCCATAGCAGGGATTTTACTGTCAGATCCTCTCTTATGATGCTTTGTGTGGGTGGCAGGAGGAGGGGCTGCATGGAGAGAGATTAAACAAAGCCACTGCTATTCTGAAAGTCTAATTTAATTAAGAATATCACTACAGGTGCCATGTTGACAGCCTCCATGTCCTGGCCTCTTCTTTTCCCGGGGTTACCAAGCTCAAACCTCCCATCAGAAACTGGCTGAGTTAGCACCATTTTAGCTACAGCTCCCCCCCAGCAGCCAAGCGCCCCTGACCCRTCATAGATTGGGCTGAAAGGAAATCAGTGCAAAAATAAACAATCTGAGAACAGCAAATTCCTCTTGCTTTGGTTTAAATATAGCCAACACTGCAACAAGAGGCACTGAGGAAAAGCAATTTCTTGGGAAACACTGCCACAAAGCCAACAGCCAGCATTTGTACAGGAATAAAGACAACCATTGTCAAGTTAAAACGGAAGCACAGAAACAAGCTTGAAGGAGCAGGCATACCTACTTACTTGTCAATGTCTAAGGATGGTGGGCTGCTTTCACCACCAGCAGCTTTATTTCTTGTCTCTCTCTGATGCCGGGTGAGCACTGGAGGAAAAACAGAAAGGGTTAACAAAAAGGTTACCACCATCCACCACAAAACTTTCCCTACCAAGTTTCCATTACTTCCACTGCAGCAGAAGTGATGGTGGAGGCAAAGAAACACTGGACTGGRACAAGCAGGATCTTCTTTCCTACAAAACAAGTTGCTGGACAAGTACGCTGTTCTCCTGGGGGGATGCTGAAGAATTTACCTTTCCCAGACTGGGAAGCCAGCTAACTATTTCACACCTAACTTGCCAGAAACAGCTGGACCGACAGTCTGTAGTTTACAGGAATTTCAAAGCTGATGCGCAGCAGCTCGATAGCCTGGGAGCAGCGTTATCCAGCTGCTCCAGCAGCACAGCACCATTCCCTGCCAAACCGTGCCTGCTGCAGGCAGGGACAGTGCCAGCTGTGGGCTCAGGGGGATGCAGAGCTGAGGCTGCAGAYGGGGTAGAGAGAGCCTGGCTGGAGAGGGACACAGCTCACACTGGAATGTGTGATGCCTGCATCCATCCCTTTCCCACTGCCCACATGAACCGTGGTGACCGGTGCTATTGTCCACAGACAGCCCTGGAGTCCCCTGCATGAGGATCTCTGCCAGGAGCAGTGCTGCTCTCCAGAAGCTCCAACATGTGGGTAGCCAGTGAGATCCCAGCAGAGCASCTGATGATGGGTCCAACCATTTTTGCTCCCCCAGCAAGCCCAAGCAGCCTTTCCCAACTGGCTCTGCAGGCATCTGCAGGGAGCACATTGGAGTGTTGTCCCTTTCAGTTGAATTCCTCTCAGCGTATTCCTGTTGACATACCACCAGCAAAGATCCTCAGGGAACATTTCAGATAGCTTAGCTTGCTTCACCAGGGACGTTCAAGACTYCAGCTCCAAAACAGATGTCACAGTAAGCGCTCTCAGGCACGCTGGCTAAGGGGACAATGCAGGGAGCTGTTTATGGCTCGGTGATGCTGCTTCCCATACTCATGAGAAGAAAAGTCTGAATCCAACATATAGGCATGACAAACCTGATATTGCTAGCATATCATCTGTGATAAAGATAAGCACAAAATTTTGTGCTGAACAAAGGGAATTCTTCCRAGTTTTAGCAAAACCCCATTTCAAGAGAGCTGGGCAATCCCAATATCTATCCACAATGCGACACAGCCTTGACTTTAGCAGCAATCCCTGATCTGCAGCTACAACCAGCAATGCATTGTGAGGTGCTCAGGAGCTGTTGGGGCTGACAGGAGATAACCATGCTGAAGAAATGAGCTCAAGCGTTTCCTAGGATGTGGGTATTGTCTCGTAGGCGATGACTGATACCAACAGCTCATCGCTCGCAGGAACTAAAGCAAATGTCTCTCTCTAACATAGCTTGGCCCAGATTCGAAGTGGCAGCCTGACTAGGAGGACTGGTAACAGTGGCCACCCCCCAGGCCATCCAGCCTCTCAAGAACCTAACCAACATGTGTATTTGACAGCGTGGTGAGAATTGCTCTCCAAATCAGCGTGTGCTCGTTAATATTCCTTTAACACCGTCTCRGGAGCCTTGTGCACCAGCTCAGGTGTTAATCAGTTCTATTTTCTTCAAAAAGCAGTGAACACATCTGGCATAATGGGCCCATTAGAGATGTCTGGGACTAGCTCTGCAGCTGCCCAGGAGGAGACCCTCAGCTGTGGTGCTGGAAGAAGCAGCAGAGAAGAGAGAACAGGGWCAGCTGGTGTGGTATGACCCCGGCCAAATCATGCTATTTGCCCCCAAGAAGGGGGTTCAGAACATAGGAAAAGACTTGCCACAGGGAAAATCCCCACCACRGAGCAGTGCTGACCCGCTTGTGTGACAGGAGCCTTGTAACTCCCAAATGCAATGCTCTTTGCTGGGTCAGAAATACTCTGCAGCCTGAGAATGACCTTTTCCCTTGCTCGGCATTTCTTCTGGTTGACAAGTCATCCTTGGCCTGCTTGGCTTCAACATTCACCCTGGGGAAGGGCAGCAAATCCTGCCTGGTATGGCCTCACTGTCTGCACACCCAGAGCCACTGAGCTCCTCACCTTCCTGCTTGGCCCACCTGCAGTCTGACCAACAGCTCCCTCCCTGTGCTCACTACCAGCTGTGACACTTCTGAGCAGGATCTGGAAGTGTCCAGCTCATGGCATCTTGTCCCTTCTCAGAAGCCACGYAGTTTTCCTCTGCACCCATTCTATTACTCGTTCTGCTGTATCAGTGCCACTTCTACTGATGTCAGGAGCTTTTTAACGGCTCCAGTGCTGCTGCTGAAGACTGACAGCTGCATCAAGACTGCATTTGAGCCTCTGGGAGGAAGGGATATACCAAATCCTCATTTTCCTRGGCTCGCCTGGGAACTGCGATGTCGGATGCATGTAGATGGAGGGTGAGAGGCATCGAGTATGTCACAAAGCTTGAGAGTATTTGCTGTACTCAGTAGCAGCCAAGATTTGCTTTCAGACTGAGACCAGTGGATCCCTGCATTGGCAGCAGCAGTGGGCAATGGATGTGGTGACTCCAGCAGAGCCCTCTCACACAAGTGAGCCCCTTCAGTTRAGTGCAAGAAGAAAGAGGGAACTGGCACAGCAATTCCACAGCTCCACTCGTTCACTTGGCATTAACACCATTCACTGAGCTGGAAACCCGGGACCTGAGCCCTCTCCAGCCTGCTACAGTAGCTAACACAACATCAGGCTCTTCTTTTTTATTTACTCAGAACACAGGAAAGTGGAAATTTATGATAAGATTTTCATACTGCCCAGGTATGTGGTGATCTGGGCATCCAGCCAGAGCAACCATRTACATAGGGGAAGTGACTGTGGCTCATCTTGCCCAGCTGCTCATTTGAAAACCTGCCCTTAGATATCAGCCAGACTGAGCTGGTCTCCTGAGAYCTAACACTGAGAGACTGGTGCATGATTAGAAGGAAGAAGAGAGAAGAAACGAGAGAGAACCCATCCTTTTGTAGTATTAAAATGAAAACCACTGACAGCTATAGTCTGCAGGACTGCAATTCAAGAGACATCAGGGGTAAGTCCAATTAATAAATCTGAAGACAGACCAGGAACCACTGACCAGTGCACCAAAGGAAAACTGAAGCCATCTTTTCTTAACAGATCAGGGTATGACTTGGAGGGCAGAACTCTGACTTCCTCTCACACAAGGCTGTTGCTGGGCTCCCAAACAAGCCAGCAGCCAGCCAAGAGCACACAGTGCTGCAGCAGCAGAGAACAGATTCTGGACCCACACAGGAGCTGGCATTTGCTTCAAAAGACAATTCTCTCACATCTTTTTTCTCCCCATGCATTASCTTTACCTATGGATTTTGTGCTAATGGTGGATGCCAAGGTAACAGCCCTGAAAACAGAGTCCTCTTGTACCTGCAGAGCTGTACCAGGCTACTGTCTGGCCTCTACTCAGAGCTAAACATCACCTCTGCCTATTCAACCCAAATTCCACAGACCAGACCAGCAGCTGAGAGCCCTCTGGGTGACTGCTGCCTTCCAACAGCTGCTGAAAACTGGGCCAAGGTGCCCCATGAGCCAGAGCCCCACAGGCAGGCAGGATTCTGCCCAAGTCCTTGAAACACATGATCCTGCAAAGACTCTGGGTGCAAACAACACAGGTGTCCCAGACTGTTATGGCTAATAGAGCCTGGTCTCTACAGGGAAAATACTAGAATAACTGGCAATAGAAAACTCAAATTACTGTGATTTTGTCCCAAACCCATTGCTCTGCTTACATCCATTATTGCAGAGCAAAATCCCTTTTATTCCAGGCTGGTTTTCTTACAGGGGGATTGTTCTCAACAAGCCAGAACAGCAGAGTAGCAATTCCAAAATAACTACCCTTACAAACATCCCCAAGGAGACCAGCCTGGAAGCAGAATGGAGAGGCCAGCCTTGAACTCTGTCCTGCTGAAAGCCAACACCAAAGAAAAGAACAAATTCCCTCTCACTGCCAAAGAATTCAAAGCCTTTTCCTGATCACAGTCGGGATTCCCCAGGATCAATGGATACACTCACAGTCCAGTCACACCAGGGACCAGAATACCACAAGGCCAAAGACATTCCTGCTAAAAGGCATATCAAAAATTCTGYTCCATTTTGTAACACAAATAAGACTTCTATCAGTGTTGAGGATGGGAGAGGAAGTGTGATAATTTGTGATTTGCCTGAGCCAAATGCTTTGCATCAGTAGCTGGGTTGTGCCTGCAGAGAGAACCATCCACMAAAATTAAGCACCAGCCAGTATCAGCCACTTTTGTGGCTCCTGTTATCTTGACAAGACCCATGTCACATCCCCAAAGATTTAGTATAGCAGGGACCTTGTATTTTAAAACTACATCAACTCTGCATTAGGATTACATGGTGAAACTTCCTCCTGCTAGAGGAATGCAGAAGTTACAGTTCTTGTACTAGCTCTGATTTGCTCAAATTGCTTAAACATCATAGATTTAGGCTGCATTTAATAACCCAGTATGTAACTGAAAATTATATATTCACAACCTGAAAAGTTAATCTTATTACAAGCTACAACTTTGATATTACCTGACATTGTGCTAACACAGATTTTACATTTCAAGCAGCAGCTAAAACATAACTTACAGAATATGTTGATAACCAACCAGTGTATTTGTTCACTTAAGCTCTACAAAGGTTRGCTATGGAAAACTGATATGAAAAAGAATGCAAAGAGGATTAATATGGGCATTCTGACCATGTTTCTATGCCTCATTCTTCACATGAAGGAGAAAAATCCATACTCCCAGATTGACAGTTATCATTKTGCAATTTTAGTGGAACAAGAGGGAAACTTTTCTGCAATCTCTGCCACCTGAACAAGCAATTTTTGCACACACAAAAATGTCAGACTTCATGCAGAGCACAGGCCATGCTTGGAGTAGTACAGAACATTCTCCCTTCTCAAGAGCCCTGAAGGACAATCACTCACGTGGCTCACCCATTTCCTACCACTGCCACATTGTCTTCAGGTCCACCACAAAATACACAATAGACACATCTTATGAGTACTGCTTCAAGCTTCCAGGACTAGATCCTGGGATAATATTCAGGAGCTGATAATGTGGTGAATTATTACATGAAGTCAATCAGAGGTGATGTCTCTGTGCAGAAGGTGCTGGAAATACCAGAGCCTCTGATAACACCCTTCTGACCAGCACGGAGATGGAATTAGGCAGAGTGAACAAACCTCCCCACATGCCAAATATCCTGAGAGGGACAAAACTGCAGCACCTGCCTGCCAAATAACAACAGGGAAAAGGGGTGAGCAAACACGTGGAAGCAGCACTTGGCAGACCTGGAGCGTCCTCGGCAGGCTGCGGTCCCGCGATGCCGTTGCAGTACATGGCGTGCACCTGGATCTCTGCAGCTGGGAAGCCGTGCTCACACAGCGGGCACGACACGTGGGCAGCAGCTGGAGGACTGCACTCTGACACCGTCCTGCCAGCATCTTCATCTCCACCAACCTAAGGACAAAGAAGAAAAATGAGCCAGACAGTGCTGTTGCTCTTTTTTCGCTTAGGTGTAGAGCTCCCGCTGTCTGGTAGCTACTCACCCTCCYACAGACTCAGATTTTTCTTGGAAAGTTTTATTCTTCCCTCATCACATAGTGGTCAGAAGTAACACCACTGGCTGAATAAACTGTGCTGCACTAATAACTAATTCTTCTTGCAAAGGCAACATGTCCTTCTGAATCATGGTTAAACTCCCTGCACAGCCATGCACACCGTTTAAGGCAAACATCACCTGCACTACAGTGGAAAAACRGCAAAGCTTCCATTAATCAGGAAATCTCAGAAGCGAAACTGATGGAAAATTCATGGGGCAAAGCAAGAGCTCAACACCTGACTTGTGCTCATCAGTTTCTGGACATGATCCATGCTACACAGCCAGCACTGTCTGAGAACACAGTTTCCCCCAGGATARAAGGAGGCTGCTGTGGTCTTAGGAAGCCCAGAGAGATCACTGGAAGCTCCTCCTTTATAGAGGAGGTGGCTGGGACAATCATCAGAGGGGACACCGATCAAGGAGAGARGCAATACCATTAAAAATCTATGTCACACAAAATTACTAGCAGAGGCTTTTCACCAGGGCAGAGTGTCATAGCTCGTGTACGTTCTCAGGATGCCATTACCACTTAAGTGACACTCTCTTTGCATTGGCCACACAGCTGCAGAGGTGCTCCACTACCAACCCACAGAGATCTAGCCTGCTCCTTATGCTGCTGACATTCCCAAATGCAGCAGACTGCAGCCATCTCACTCATAACTGCATCTCTGCTCAGTCAGGCTTGCTGTAAGATTTTTCCACATTTAAGAAAAAAAAACCTTCCCCTCCCCRCGATGATTAAGAAAAGCTATTTAAATATTAACCATGTAAAGAAACMTATAGGAAAATAATATGGGAGAGGTTTCTTTTCTTAGAGCTAAGCAGTGACATGTAGACGGTGYGCAGCAAAACTGCCGTCTGCTTCCCTCCAATGGTATCATTTCAGGRAAGCAGTAATTGGGGTCAGCCAAGATGCTCTGTGCCACTGGAGCACTGYGCTGTATTACTCCGTTTATTACTTCCTTTCCCAAACGAGGATCTGATCCTGATTTTTATGTCCTAAAGGGAAGGAGGGTGCTTTGTTGACTCAGAGGAGCTATGACAAAAATTGCAGGACTGAGCCTCAAACTGAGATTCTGACCCTCAAAAAGCATTTCTCCTGAACACCAGCTRAAAGGCTACAGCACCGAGCCCCAGGAACATCCCTCATTCCCAGGGAGGCTCTCTGCCCTGAATTTCTATGGAGGAGTTGCCACAAGAGTTCCTCCAGCTGAACACGGGCTGCTGAAGTACATCACTTACAGCATTAACACTCGTACCCCTCTGTCACATCTCAGTGTCACTACATCTTGTGAAGTCCTCACTGTGGGGCGTCACACTGAAGAGCCATAAAAGACAAGATGTGTCAAATATGAATGATCAGATCAAACCTGCACTACACAGACAACACACATAAAAATATGATGGGAAAAGCAGCAGGCACTGCTCCTTCTAGCTGCCTTTTTTAAAGCAATCTTAGGAGAGCACCAATTCTGCACACCCTGCCCGCCTACATTCGGTGGTAAATTACTAATTTTAAATGGAAATGCAACATTCTGTAACAAAAGACTGCTTGTACAAAACCTTGCTGTAACAGTCTGGAAAACCTCAACTGCAGAACCAATCACCCCTGTCAGAGCCAGAGACATTTACCTCTGCTTTTTAGCAGAGGAAATTGCCTACAAGACACAGTACTTGCAGCCAACAGCCAGCCAAGAGCAATGCTAGAGGCTGAGCTCAACAACAAGACTCCTGTGTCCTGGCTCAGCATCTGCTAGGAAGAAGTCACTCCCAGTGGTCTCTGCTTGGCTCCTGCAACCACTGATGCCATGGTAGCTGTTTCTGCTGTTTTCCTGGAGGGCTGTGAGATCTGGACTGGGACCTGCTGCCAACCATAATGTTGTCAAACAATTCCTAGGAAACTGCTCCCCACCACTTTGTGCCATCCAGGCAGAGGTGTGAGACAGGGGGCACCCTCTGCAAAGCACAAGGGGAGAGGACAGTGTTCTGGCCACAGTCAAATGGGTCACAAATGTGCTTTGGTGGCCACCCCAGGGCCGCCCCTCTCCCTGCTGCAGTCCCTAATTGTCTGAGCAGTGCTTGGAGATACCTGCAGAATGAAAGGCACACGAGAGCTGAAGACGTTTTATTAAGAGGCCTGTGAGAATGAGACATTGGAACTGCAGACRTGCTGTACAAGCTGCAAACTCCCAGAATGAGCTTTCCACAAATGAATCCTCTTGTCAAGAGCTGTATGATTCTGTATTCATGTACCCTGCCAGAGGAGTACTTGGCAACCCCTTTGATATCGCTCTCTAAATTAATAGACAAAGGGAGTTTTATCAGAAGCAGGAACTGAAGTCAGATGTTGGTACAGTGACAGCTGCAAAGCAATTGCTGTGCAGGTGTGACAACATGGAGAAAGGGGCTGCACACAGTGCACATCTGCAGCAAGAGGTAAAAGGATGGCCCTGCCACTGACTTACTATTGCTATTAACTATTACTGCACAAAAAGCAAGATTCTCAGGCTCAGGACACTCTGCTTGGCCTGAAAACCACCACCAGCTCTCAACACTGAGGACATATTTATCCCAGTCTGATCTCTGGGTGAAGCTCTCAACCTCTCAGATATGGTCTGCAGAGTGCAAACCAGAGTTCAGAGCACTGGAACGGGGAAAAGCAGGTCACAACACCAGTGATCGAGGTTTACTTGGACTCCCTACAGAGCTCCTGAGGTCCCTCTGCATCGCTGAGCATCACAGCCCGTACCCCTGAGCGTGGGCAAGCAACAGCACTGCCGCCCACGCTAATGGCATCCTCCAGCTCAGCAGTGCTGGGATATAAAAGAACGGGCTGGAATCAATAACAGCTCTCCAGCTATAGGACTGAAAAGCTCCAGAAGCAGCTGCATGCAGTCCCCAGCCAAAAGGGACTGGAGATATAAAGCAGTAGAGAAAAGCAAAGAGGCAACTATTTATGAGGATCCAAACAGCAGCAGTTTAAGCTTCCAGCTACCTAAAGGGAAATGCCAGCACAGTTTAGCTGAACYGAGGTCTAGAAAGTAGGATTGGAAGCAGGGCCCTTCCTCAACTTCAAGCTCTTTTACCTGCATAGGTGCACCTCTGTTGTCTGAGCAGAGCTCTTCTGTCTCCTCCTCAACAGCTTCCAGTGGGCTTGGCTGTGTCTCTGCAGAAAAACACCTCCATGTCAGCACAGGTTTGCAGCCCCCACCACCTCCTCACTYGTTGATGCAACTTAGCCCTTAACGCTTCTTAACGCAGTTTTCACAGTTTCAAAACATTCTTTAGACTTGCCACAAATGTTATCAGACAATGTGCAACAACACAGCCAGACGAGGGGTTAAAGTCACAGCRTGGTGGTGTGAGGACAAAGGCACTGCAGCTTTGCAGCTTCATGGGGAGTGAGATTAGACACAGGGAAAGTGCGTGGGACACTTGCTGGGATGGAGACAAAGCAAGAATAGAGCTGCTCTCGCATTGAGACAAGCAGAGCTCCCATTCCATGATCTGTCTCGCAGTCACACCTTCTTTAGACCTCCACATCTTCCTTAGCAACAAAACATGCCTCCAAGCACCACCACGACCTCTCCTGCTACAGCTGCTCATGAACAGGAGCARTCTCTTTATTAATTTTCTCACTTAAAACCCTGGACCGGAAAATCTCGAACATGGTAGGAGAGACCAAGGAAGAAAAGCTCMGTGGTCCCAAACATGTTTAATTAATGTAAGACAAAAAATTATTTCAGGTCTCATGGTTTGCACATTATCTTGACATTAAAAAATCTGAAAATTTTATTGCATTGCAGAGACACCTTGTTTTGAGTGATCCCTCCATGTCYGAGGCACATCCAGGTGTCTCTTCAGCAAGTCTCCAGCAATCCCTGTCACAGAACTATCTTAAAAGAAATGGGTCCAAAACTAGAGGATCAAACTAAATCACCTGGATAATTTTAGCCCTGGAAAACGGAGATGGGAAAGAAATCTCGTTTTGTTCAAATAACTTGAAAATTCTCTCATTTTCTCTGAATTTCCTGRGTGTGTAACTTTCAGTACAAAATTCATAACAGTCTCAAGTGCCTCTTACCTGGGCAAACAGAGATCTCTTCTTCAGCAGAGTTTTCTGTGGCAATATCTGGGTTCCTTTTACTGCCAAGTGGGGTCATTGTGGAGATGCTGTTCAAAATATAAATATAACATGAACCTCCAATCCAGTAGGTGTGAGTGCCACATCTGCCTTTCTCACACAGTTCAGAACAGCAGATGATGCCATAATTTCCAAGTGGTCAATATCTGACAGCCAGAAATGACCAGGATAMCAGCAAAATATGGGTCTAAAATGCCATCCTAAGCAAAAATCCCAAAAGGAACAATTTTTTTCTTCTAAAAAGGCAGAAAGGGCCATTATCTCTTGTCAAGGGAGCAAAAATACCTGCTCACAACTGGAGGACTCTCTGTGGGAGAAGACGTGGGAGTTTATGCAGGTACCAGCACTGTGCCTTTTTCTGTCTGGGGAAGGAAATCCTCACAGAGGAAAGACRGACCTGCTTTATCCTGCATTATCCTCTCCCTCCTCGCACTGCTCATGTTCCCTTTATCCCTGTGCACAGCAGCCAGAAGCAGCACAGCTGTGACACGAGGCATTTTCCCTGCAGCAAAGTCCTTACAGCATTAACGTGGTGGTTCCTCAGAGCAGCACCCAGCACTGCTCCTCTCATTTTGACCTTCGGATTCCTCCTTTTTTTTTTCCTCCCCCCTCACTGCACAGTGTCTTTCCAACACAGGCAGGCATTGCTGAGTAAGTCTGGCACCCATGCTGACACACTCTGCGCCTTGCGTGGCTCTCTGATTAGTCTGATCAAGTATGCAAGAACACACTTTAAAAACATGAATCCCCGCACTGACAAACACAAGATTTATTAAGCTCAACCACAGGCCTTAGAGAAGAGAGAACAGCCACTGCTGATTTATGATAAATAACAAAATTCTGATAGGAAATCACAAGTGGCTTTTCTCTCTAAATAAAGCATCTCAAAGCATTTGTTATGAATCCAGGCTGAGCGTGTTTTACTCTGTGTCTAACATCAGGGCTCTCTTCAAAAGAGCTCACACAAAACAACTTGCTATGACATTTATAAAATGGGCTAATCAATTTGAAGTCAAACCACATTTCTTGCTACACCAACTATCTCCTGGTAACAAAGCCTATAATCATTTATTAAAACCCCAATCTTCCATGCTCTGTACAAAGCATGGAACAAGCACAGAGAGCAGCCCACAAAAAGCAAAGCAGCTTCTTCASAGGACTGGCACTTCCTTAACTGCTCCAGTCTCTCCAGACAGCTCAGAGCCATGTTTTCCTATTAAGTGCTGCTGAGGCCAGCCGGTTGGGGTGCCTGAGCCGTACCCAAGAGAGGCCCGTGCTGGCAAATTACCAGGAGCCAGATGGCAACACTTAATGTGCACAAAACTGCAAAACTGCAGCCATTTCTTGCCTTGCTGCAGATGTTCCAGCTGCTCGAGGAGGGGCAYCCAGGTGCAACCCACCCCAAGGAGGGCAGCCAGGAGCTGCTGGGCAGCTTGGGCAATGTCCCAGACTAACCCCACCAGCTACACCAAAGGACAGAGGGCCCTCTCCTTTCACATTCTCCATATCCTGGGCTTTCCTGCCCTAAGCAGGCGGGAGGCCAGCACTGCAGAACRCACACCTCGCTGCCTTCTACGCAAGCTCAGAGCTCAGCTGTCACAGGCTCATCAGCCTCAGCAGCAGCAGCAGCAGGTTCTTCCTGCTCCCCAAGGCAGGTTTTAAGCTTGTTAGAAAGGTGCAAGCAAGAKGGATTTTCATACTCTGCATATTGATATTAACTGCTCAGGCCAAATGCTGTTAGATCAGAGGGAAGTTGGCAGTTTTTGTTCCAAAGCAGGYTTAAACTATAAAACCCAGCAAATTAAAAACATGACATTATATGGYCTTTCTTGTAACTTGCTCCCTGAATCCTCTCCCATTTGTCCTTCTTCTYCATAGCCTTTGCTGCAGAATTGCATCCCCCAGGAAGGAGAAAAAAAAAAAAAGAAAAGAGGAGTAGGCTTAAATCTGAAAAAAATCATGTTGACTTGTCCCACACCTGTCATCTGCTGAAGTGGCTTTTCTGGAGCACTGCACTCTATCTTTGGCTGATAGGCAGTGCCGTCTGGCTTCCTCCTCCCTGCTTTCCTCTTCAGCAGTAAGGCAAGAACATAAAAATACACACAGAAATCCAGTAAACCCTTCACCATGCTGCCTGTGTGCCTTCCCCGACAGGCACGTGATGGCATGGCTGTAACTCACCTCCAGCTCCCCACGGCTTTCCTGCACAGTGTCACAGGAGCTTCAGAGGGCAAGGAGCAAYTCCTTCAACTTGTACAAGGATGCACCTTGCACATCTTCTAGAATAACAACAGCTACTGATCTTTTCTCTCCAGTTGTGCCCCACCTCTCCCACACTGCTCCAAAGGCATGGATTTCCAGGGATATTTAACAGCAGTGACTGCAGCCAGCCTTTCCTGCAAGCCCTGCAGCAARCTGTGGTAGGACTGCCCCCCAAAATACTCCAGGGACAGTGGAAGAGCCCATATCACCAGGGCAAGCCTTTGAGCCCTACACTCTGAAATGACCCTACTCACCTCTGTGTAATTTGCATGGGTTCCCCATCTTCAGGCACATCCTCTGCAGGCAGCACCTGGGAGGGCTGGAAAGGAAAATTCTGGTGTTATATAAAACAACGTATACAACTGACCGGGGTCTGCCAGGTCACTGGATTCCGTCCATGACATTGCACCCAGTCTGCTGTGTATTTTTATCTCAAAATGACTCAGTATCCATCCAGAACGAGTCAGCTTTTTCCCTCCATCCCTCCTTTTGGCAAGGTGCTCCCTGCAATAGAGCCTGGCAGTACTTTTTGTTACCTTGCTGCCTAGACATGCTCCCGGACAGTCCATGCCCACCCACTCCTTCCAACATTGCCCATCATCTTCCATGCTCTCTGCCTGTTCTCAGCATCCACCTCAATGCATTTATAGGAAGAAACCATAGCTCTTCTCCACTTCCACCTGTGCTGAGCTAAACAACCCAAGGTTTTTAAATGTCCTCTGCACTCCCTCAGGCACCCCAGCAGCCCTCACCTACTCCACTTTAAAAGTTCTTTTCCTGAGCCCGAATGACCTGATCAACTGGTACAGCTGATGCTTGACCATGAGAAGCACTTTTCTGAAATTTCCTAGAGATAAAATCTGTTGCATTTTTCTTGCCTGGGAAATCAGCTGTCCCATCAAAGGAARGGAACAGATTAACCTGCACAATCTACAGCTGGAAAATCTATGTGCATTTTGTCCCATTTTTCATTTAGCTCTACGACTCCACTTATTCTTCCCTTTAAAATTTGTTCAAAAGCCTTATGCACTGCCGAGGTCAGCCTAACACACCAGTCATTACCCAGATCCCTTTCTTCTTCTGCAGTGTACATGTTACACTTGCCATCCTCTAATCAGGTGGAATTACAACAGTTTATTAGCAGTCCTTGCTGTCAGGCCCACAATTTCTCATGCTAGTTCTCAAAGAAACTCAAGGAGTTTTCCTCCCCCTTCCCTGAGTCTATCAAACACTATAACTTTGATTTCCACCACAGATTTCAACTTCCATCAGCTCCACTACTGGATGTAGTTCCCCAGCAAGCTCCAAATCAAGGCCTCTCCCATCAAATTTTCCTAACATGACTYCAACCCCCAAATATCCTTGTATTATCTATGCTTTCTTTACTTCTTTGCAGCTTAACTCACCATTAACATAAAATACCACACCTCCTCTTTTATTTTTATTTGTCTTAGTCCTGAACTGTGCATATCTTAACAACGACTCTGCCCTGGTCATGAACAGCAGTCCATGTTTCTGGTTTTCCTTGTACATCTGTTRTAAAATATGGCACTAATTCAGGTCACCAGACTCTGAATCTCCAGAATTGGGTCTTTTCCCTCTGAATCTTTTAAAGACCAAGAGTCACCTAACCTTATCTGAAAGGCTCTGAAGAAATTGATTCTATTAGCATTGAAGTTTGTTAGTGCAGGTTCACAGGCTGTGAGATCTCCCGACAGCCAGGATTTGCTCTGTGCAAACATCCCTTGGCTGTGGGAAGCAGTGGCAGCAGCCACTGCTGCCAGGGTGGAAGTTCTGTGCCCATTCCAGGTCAGGGTTTCAGGGCAGGGGTACAGGCAGCCTTCTTCAAGCACATCATTTGCACCTTCATTTCACACATGGCACGAGGCCATGTGGTTTTCCAAGGACAGCTTTGAGTCCTCAAGAATGGTTTCTAGACTCAGCACAGCCTAAAATCTCCCACCAGCCCCACCAGCAGAGCAGCCCTGGTGGCACTGGGGCAGCCCCAGTGTAGCACAGGCAGCAAAGGGTTTCCAAGAGATGCAGCACGTTGGAGACACGACTGCTCTGGGCCCCTCCTTTGTCACTGCCAGTAGAATTGTATTTGATAGAGGGAAAAAAATGGAGACAAGGCACAAGCAAACATCAAACATATCGATTTTGCAAGTAAATCACCTGCTCTGGCCTCASTGTGCGACTGCACGGAGAGGCGAGAGAAAGGAGCTACCTCTCATGCTGGGTGTGATAAAGCAGATGAAAAGGCATTTAGAAATTATTTTCTCTCATGTAAAARAAGGGACTGGCAAATTTTGGGCTAGGGTTGGAATTGTAAAGTCTGCTCCYCCTCCCTTATTTTTTCACCTTAAAAATATCAGAAAGGTGACATYTACACACAGGTTATGGCACTGAGAGAGCTCCCGTGGTCAAGAGGAATAGGTTGCAAGTTACCACTCAGCACCACTAAAACCTCTTTTCTCCCCCAGAATTAATTAGGTATTAGCATTAAACAGATAATATTTTTAAAAATACCGCACAATTTTCAGTACTGATTAAAAGTTCATGCCCTTCCCAGCTGCTGTAGCTTCCCAAGGGCTTTAGAGTACAYATCCATAGACCTCCAGTCACCCCAATCTTCCAGTATAATGACACCTTCATTTCCAGAGGAAAAGCTACAGAAAAAAAAGTGCAGTTTGCTTTAAGGACCTCTCAGGTCTTTTGTATCTATCCTAAGGAAATGAAAAAGGGCACAAGTCAGTTCCTTTCCTCTGCAGATCACCTCTAAGGCTTGTTTAAATCTCCATCTGCTAAACCCGAGCCAAAGCACTGTCATGAAAAGTCACATTTCAGCAGAGGCTGCTCTGCTCTTTTTCTGCAACCAGAAAATGCAGACATGACGTTTTTTCCTAAGTGTTCAATATTACAAGACAGAATATAAATATCACAAAACAAGTTAAGTAYCTTTCTAACACCAGGGTAAATGATCAAATACACTTGAAAACAGGAACAACAGAGCCAAGGCTTCAGTCATAGAGAAGATAAAGTTATACAATGATCCGGGAGTGAAGTCATTATGAAAAATGAGGGTTGGAAAARGCTGACACAAACCTAAAATACAGCAGTAATAAATACTTCATCTGACTAGCAATCTGTTTAAACTTAGCAGTGACAGAAAGCTGCCTTCCGCTCCAGCAGGAGAGCCCTGACGGAGACAGAGGCTGACACCTAGTGTCTAGCACACCCGAGCCTGAGAGAAGGTGCCCAACACCAGGACAAGGACAGGGAGCACCACTGCGGTGACACATCACCCTGTGACCACACAGAGCCTCTCCCAGCCACAAGGGAAATGTGCACTTCCAAGGGTGATGCACTGATGGACGCAGACGAGCATGGAGGAGCAAACAGCAAAGGCTGTGCCACAAGGACAAAGCCATATCTGTCTGCAAAGGGAAACCCAGGGCTTCCCACAGGGCCACAGGTTTATAAACTGGTATGCCAGCGCTGGTGGTGGTCAGCATCACCTCTGTGCCCTCYACCCTGACACACTGCCAGGCTACACCCTTATGAGAAGCATCAGTTGGATGTGTTTGTCTCTGGAGCACTAATGATGACTGCCAGGCTGCTCAATGGCCCCTGCCTTGTGTGAGCCTGTACACTCCTCTCCCACAGTAAGCTGTGTGGCTAGAGAAGAAGTGCCTAAATTTAAGAGGGGCATTAAACAGCAGTGCCTGCTTTGCAGAAGGCACTGAWCCATAAAATGGACAGAAGGGCGCAGCTGCTCAGCTCCTGATCAGTGGTGAAGCTCTTACCTGGCAGTAGCTGGTGGTCGGTTCATCATCAGAAGTGGAGTTCTTCTCYTCTTCCATGCTGTGCCCTGGACTCTCTGCCTCCCTCCTCTTTGAAGGGTGGAGCCAGGTGATGCTTTCAGACTCCTGTCCCTCTGTGTCTCCATCTTCTGTACCATCAGCAACCCCATTCTCCCTGCTTATYTCCTCTCCTTTCCCGAGCTCGTTTTGGCTCAAGGAACAACTGGGCACAACCGGGTTACCAAATTCCTTCTTATGCAATAGCTGCCTCTGAGCCTGCTTCAGGCTCTTCTGGTAAACCTCCAGCTGACACAAGATGACTTTGGTGTACTGGTTGGGGTCCACCCCTTTGGGGCAGAAGGGGATGCCCCAGTAATAGTGCACCGTGTCTCTTGCCTCCTCCTGTTTGTGCTTCTCCTCCGCTGCAGTCAGCAWGCAAATTTCCGGGGCACTGCCAGACCCCTCATTCTGCTCTGCTTGCTCTGKGGAAACACAGACCTTGGCAGTGTGCCTGGGCTGTGAGCTGTGCTTGSTACCTGCTCCTCCACCACTCCTCCTGGGGCTGTCACACTGTTCTGTGGTCCTGTTCCTCCAAAGTGTGGCTGAGCTCCCAGCACCAGCTTCACTCACAGAATGGCCAGTGCAGGGCAGGAGCTGCTCTTTTGGTTCGTGGCCTGCTGCTTCAGAAGAGCTGGAGGGGCTGGTGAACAGTCTCCGAGGTGTCAGTCGCCAGGAGCCCGGAGACACCTTGCCAAAGGTGGGACTCAAAGACACGAAGTCCTCTCCGAGAGTGCTGGGTAACATGTTACCCGAATCACTTTTTGCTGGTGAGGAAGACTTTTCACTTGACCTTGTCACAGACTGGCCCTTCCCCGGAGACACGATTATGCTGGATACTAGTGAGCTTTCAACGATTTCCTGGCTTAACCTCCTCAACACTACCAAGGGGCTCCGGGCGACATCCATCTGTCCGTTCCCATCAGCTCTGGAGCTGTGTGAGTGGGAGCTGCAGTCAGAGGGAGGGGTGTCAGGGCAGAAAGCCAGGCCTCCCAGGATCTCAGAGCCTTCTCTCTCAGCAGGCTGGCTTTGGCCCTGTGCATCCAGCGCTTCTTCTGACAACTGAGGAGTTGCAGCAGAGGAGTCTGAAGGCTGACAGCTCTGAAAAACAAAAGGTTGACTCTCCTACAGACATGTTCTCTATCAGCACAGCACACCAATGGCACCCCAGCACGCTGGCTGCCATCACCTGGACAGCAGATCCACCCATCCTGAATTAGAACTCTGTACCAGCTGGGGTTAGACGTCCTGCCCCTCTTGCTAAGAGGGTACAAAGCAACTACTCTCCAGCTGCTGTCATTCCAATTTGTGCTGGAAATATCTACGCCCCCCAAGTAAAACTTTYTTTTGTGCAACATGGTAAAACAGGCACAGAGCAGCAATGTTGCTGAAGAACCCTAGTGAGCCTCTCCACAGAAGTGCACTTACACTAAGGCTCTCAGCAATGGCCTTCCTCAAGAGCTCCTCCTCTTCCTCTTCCTGACAGTTCACTTCTCTAGCTTCTTGCTCACTCATTTTCAGGGCCAGTGCAAATTGTTCCTCTTCAGTCATCTCTACAGCAGAAGAAATAGGATAATGTTAATTCACAGCTGCAGGTGTATGTAAACASTCAGTGTATATCCAGCATGTTGGAAAAATGGGTGAAGGTCCTACTTCTCCAGGAGGAATGCAGAGCAAATCATCTAAACYTCAGCTGTCCTGAAAAGGTGTCACGAAAACCAGAGCAGGCAAGACTAAATGAGAAAGGTAACTCAGGTCAGGAACTTCACTTCAGGTTTCTACAGCAATCTAGGCTCCCATTCCCTGAGTATATTAACTGCAACATGACATTTTATTTGCCATCAAACAACACACACTGCAGCTGCAGAATGCATGTTCAAGGAAAGAAGAAAAGGACAGATTTCTAAAGTGTGCTCATTTTTACACTGGAGAGGCTCAGCAGCAAGGCAGGATAAACAACACATCTTCTTTAAGACACTTTTTTGCTAACCAAGTAGCACACCTCACTGCCTTCTGACACACAGAARCCTGCAATACCACAGGAGACCTACCCCAGAGAAAAAGAGCTACATCTTGTTCACCCTGAGCCGCAGGTGGAAAGCTCTGTGGAGGATAATGTTACTTGCYTGGTGGTATTATAGAGGATATTTCACATGCATACATCCCCCCTTCTGCTCACATCACCCCTCCACTGCATCACTAAGTCAGTCATGCATGGGAAACAGGTTTCCTACAGTTGTAGCTGCTATTTCAGCAGAAAATTTATTCCTGAAATATTCGTCGCTCCAATCAAAGCAAAAGTCTAGACTGGCTATGTAGAAACAAAGCAGTTAGTTACTTTTGAAAACACTTATTTACTTAGATTCAATCCAGCACTTTTCACTCTGCTTAAAATACACAATGCCTGCAGAATGGAGTGCAGCTTGAAAAACAACTCAACAGCACTCTCAGGAGCTGAAAAATACATCTTCTCACTCGACACAAATTGACAGATTTCCTTCAGAACCCGCTCCCTCCTCCAGGCAGAATCCTGCACGCGCCATCTCATGCATGAAGCAAAGGCTCGCGCTCTCTGACGGGCTACAACATCTTTAAGACATGCCATTTGAACAGGGAGGCTGCCCAAGCACAAAACATGCCTTCGCTGCAGCCAGCCCCGGAGACAGGCGTTTCCCTGGATAAAGATGCATTCACAAGTTGCAGGCTCCCATTTTSTATCCCTACCAGCTGCCACCCAAACACAGCAGCACAACCGTGCTCTGGCCTTAGCACAGCAGTGACAGCAGCGCTGAAACCAGGAGCATCCACAGAGCAGAGCTTTGCTCTGCCCTTCCCCCAGCCCCTGGCTGATGGCAGCCTCTCGCTCCCCCACCCAAGCAGGATCTGAAGCATTTTTGGACTGATTACCTCCAGATTCCTTTATGTGTCCTATTAAAACAGCACTTAGCTTCAGGTTGTTGGTTTGGGGTGGGGCGGGGGGGTAATTCCTTTGAAAATTAAGAAAGAGGTTGAAGAGAAGGCAGACTGCAGCGCTCTCAGGGCTCGTGGGGATCTTTTGTCCTTGGACAAAGTCACTCTATGATGTTACAGCCAGGAGGGACCAGGGCAAAGAAAAAAAAAAGCATCCTTTAATGGAAAGCACACAACAATCCAGGAGAAGGCTCCCATCCCCAAGAACAGCAGCATTAAACAGCATATCACAGAGTCAATTAGGTTGGAAATGACCTCTGAGATTGAGTCCAACCTTTGACCAATCACCACTGTGTCAACCAGACCACAGCACTAAGTGCCACATCCAGGCTTTTCTGTTTCCATAATATCAAACACCTTCCAAGCATTAGGAAAGTGTGTGCTGATTTGTTTTCCAGCCCAAACCATCACAGCAATCAGGCCAGATCCTGCAAACTCTGACATGTGCAGGAAAACCGGTGCACATGATCRGCACCCTGCAACACACGACTTTCCACGTGCTTCAGCGGGGGCCTGAGCGTTCGCCAGCTCAGGCTATCAACATCCATGAAGCTTAATAAAAAGAAACATTTTTTGGCGAGTTACTGCTGTACATTTTGTTTTCTTCTCCCTCCCTGGCACAGCAATTTCCCCTCTGGGGACAGGGAATGTGCYAGACAAATGCTGCCTCTGGCAGAGAAACCAGTGACAAACAAGATGCACTTAGTGCCCGTTCCAGTTGAGTAGGTGCTCCAGAGACGGGGAAATCTCGAGTTTAAATCCACCTGGCATTACCGTGGGGAGAGCAAAGAGCAGCACTGCTCTTGCCTTCCAGCAGACCTGACCTGCTTTAAGCAGAGCTGACGGTATTTCGTGCTCCAGGACTGATCACTTCCCAGCACCGTTGTGTTTTATTAAACTTGATGCTGATTGCAGCCGTCATAATTTATGATGATTAGAAACCCAGAGCGCTGGGTTAACCCCCGACCACTGTGTGCAAACAGAGCTGGGGAGTGAGCTCAGAGAGTGTGGCAGAAACTCCCACAGACCCCGGGAGGAACGACCCCTCTCCATCTGGACCGATGCTCATCTCACACTCATCACTCGCCTTGCAGGAGCCCAATCCCAGGGGGAAGCACCGGCACTGGGAACTCTGCGTCTCACCCTCCAAAATCCACTTGTCACAYGTCCATCCCAACGCAGCACGAAATCCCGGCGCCTCTCTGGGGACCAGGGCATCCACCAGACCCGCAGATGGRAAGGAGGGGTCAGAGAGAAACTGTTTTTAAGATACAGCGGCCCTAAACAAATTAAACCATTTCAGAGCCTTTTTAAATGCTAATACGGCAATTTGCAAAGCGATTTATGTTCCATTTTGACATTTGYAAAGTGAATTAGATGCAAAACCCCACTAGTTGTAGTTATAAYACTTACTAATAAGAGATTTACTCAAAAATAACAGAAATGCGGGATCTCAGTATATTCAAAGTGCAATTACAGTAAAAACATTCAAATGTGCTTTAAAGCACCAACTTCCTCTGGAAAAAGAGAGGGRGACTTCTTTAGGTTTTGTATTTCCATTTATCCTGTCAGGATGAAACGTCACAGATATATTTTAGTTATGGCTTTAGGTTAAAATGAATAAAACCACAACAAAGCAAAAAAGGGAGGATACGCTTTATAACCAGTGCCTGCCAATATCGGAAATTTTCCAGTTTTGAGGAGAAAGAACTTGCTCTACCCAGAAGCAGCGAATCTTTACAAAAGACCAATTTGCCTCGCAATTCAAAGAATTTATTTAAAGACACTGGGAAAAATAATTACTACTTCAAATCTTAATTTGCCTAAAAGCAAACACAGAAAGTCTAATTATAGCTTCCCACAAATGAGAACAGCCCCACTGTCACACATGCTTAAATAAGCACCCGTTCTCCGACCGTGCGGTGCCAGGCACCCCCAAATTCAGATGTGCACACTAAGCAACAAAAAAGGCAGCTTTTGCTCCAGGAAAAGAAAAACTATTATCAATAATTTCAACACCTAGAAACACAGCAGAACTCCCCCATTATACAACGTCTGGAGAGCCGGCCCTGTCTCCTGCTGATTTTCTGGAGCACACTGAACACCTTTTGCACAGCACCAAGCTCCTGAAACCCTACATACTCAACGATGCAACGAGGACATCCAACTTCAGCAGATCCCTACTCTTAGCACCATATGTCTGGTCACATTTTAGTGGCATCTCCAAGGGGGGTTTCAGCTTTAATTTGGTGCTCTGTTTCCTTTGGGAGAAAAAGAAGAATAAGAACAAGAACTCTTTCYCCATCTCTGACTTTGCTATCTTACTTGTTCAACACAGGCATGCACAGTGGGCTGCAGCTCCCACAAAGAGCTGGGCTGTTCTGTGCTATGGCCTTAGGCCTCTATTAAAAACAATTTAATTCACACAAGCCCTGTGAGGACTGACAAGCCCAACTGCTGCTGCTTGCGGAGCACTGGCGTGCTCCATTTTGTTCAGTGATTGCTTTGGGTTTTGCAGGAGACAATATCTCTCCCATTTTAAAACGTCCTGAATTTCATCTGCTGGATGAGCCCCTGCCTCAAAGAGCACAGGGACACAAGAGGGGACCCTCGGAGGTCTGGCTGCTGTAACATATGGGGCTACAGGGAGCACAGGCACCCTGGCCATGCTCACTGGGCCCTTMTGCCTGTAAATCAGCATATGAGCAGGAATATCCCAGCCTTTAGCATCTGTTCACAGACTTATTGTCTATGAATGCATTTAATCCCTTATTAAAGCTGCTCATACTGACCTCTCCACAACCTCCTGTGACACAAACTTCCAGGAGTTCACCTCATGCTGTGTGAAGCATTACTGTCCTTCACCCACTTTAAACCCATCTATCTCTCGCTATTTCCACTGATACACCCCAGGAGCTGGTAAGTAGCAGCTCTGTGCTCAGCTGAGGCATTGCCTTCCCGATGGGAACTTGATCCCACTGCTCTCTCCTAATAAAGCAGCTCCAGGCTTTCCAGTCTCTCCTCACCMGGCAGCTGCTATRGCCCTTCACGGCTTGGGCTGCCCTTCTCTGGATGTYCCACCGTGTCCTTGCAATGCYGAGGCCAGACCTGCAYGCTTTATGTAACAGCAAAATGACAKMGACCAAATCCCTTGTTCTTAACACCCTTCCTCATGATGCCCAGCATTGCTGGTGCTCCGGCTGTCCCCACACTGCGAGCTGATGATTTCAGAGAACTGTCAGCTGCGACTCAGATCTTTCCTGAGCGGCAGCTGTCGGGTCAGAGCATGGTGATGTTTCRGGGACAGACAGGAGCAGAGGAGAAGCAGTTTGTGACTGACAGCACTTTCAGATCGGCCCCAGCTGATTTTGAACCCGGTGAGGTACAAACACCCTCACACACTTATTTTGGAAGTGCACCGCTCTGCACACACGCTGCCTGGGGAGAAAACAAGTGACAGAGAGCCTATTCTAACAGGCAAAACTTAGCCCTGAGAAGGGCCTTTTCTGCATCCCCAGCCATGTCACAGCCTTTCTGCAARGGAAATAATATCTGAAACAAACAGCAGAAGCTGCTCAGCATCACACAACTTCCCCAGCCCCACAATGGAGACCTACGTGCAATTTTCTTTTTAGGAGTAAACTTTGTTCGATCCAGCTGCTTTGTTCTCTTCCTTTGCAATCCACTCTCTTCCTTCGTCTCCTGCTGTAATGGAAAAGAACATGGTGAGTGCGTGCAATATGTAAGAAATACTACCAGCCCCCTCCCCCCAACTACTCAGACACAAACACTGGTTCAAGAACAAGCATCTATTTGTGTGAAATTTGAATTTCAAACGTAATTCAAACACATTCTGTAACTATTAAAAGCTGTGTRATAAGCATAACGAGCAAAAAGAGTTACAGACTGACATAAACACAGAAGTAGGAGAGACAATAGACTTCATGCCAGTCACCACCATGCACTGCACCTGCTACCCATGATTTTAAAGAGAATTTGTTTGGCCTTGCTAAAACATTGATATTTGTAAGCACTCAAAACAGAAAAACAGARCCTTCTGATAACTGAGCATCACACACCTGTAAGCCAGGACTGTTTCCTGCCATGCAGCTTCTAGTACTCTGCCCAGACAATTTTAGGTCATCAAAACTAGAATCCCTACCCATCTTTTTGAGACCCCCACCAATGCACCCTGAGGGCAGGGGAACCAACTGTATTTTCTCCTCATGCTATTCTCTCATCGTATTCATAGAATCAAAGAATGGTTTGATTTGGAAGGGACTTTAAAGCTCATCTCATTTAAACTCCCTGCCATGGGCAAGGGCACCTTGGTGCTCAGAGCCCAATCCAGCCTGGTCTTGAACACTGCCAGGAGCATCCATGGCTTCTCAGGGAAGTATTGCCACAAGCGTTTCATTTTTGAAACCTGAACACTTCACAAATTTATTGTCTTGAAGCCCCCTGGAACAACAGTCCCATGAACAACCAAGGTGTGTGCTGCTTTAAGCACAGGGGCTGCACCACAAACAGGCACAGGCTTAAATGACACACATTTCTGCAAGTTGCTGTCCTAACRGCTTAGGCGAGGGCACACACATTACCAAAGGCTGTCACTGGACCTCTTCCAATTTGCCTCTCTAAATCAGGTAGGATTAGAATCAAATCCAGTGTTTCAGGCAAAGACCCATGCCTGGCCAGGATGGGCTTTGCAGTGAGTTTTGCTGCCCATGAGATASATGTCAGCCACTCGCTCATGCCTCATTCCATCTCCTGCACCAGRAGGAGTGGTCAAAGAGGGGCACATGACTTGGGCTACTTTAACACAAACAGACACATTGATTATTTTCAAGTGTCATCAKTTTTTTTTGTCTTTTGCCTGTGTTTCTGAACCCATGAAGTCCTTTGGACTGCCCCTCTGTGTTGAGTTTTGTTGAAGACATCTCTGGCTTTAAAGTTATCTGTAGATTTTATTAATCTATATACACCACTTGCTCCCTCTTACAGATCGTTAATGAGGATGTTAAAACACACACAGACCTAATATTGATCCTCTTGGCCTCAGCTTTACATCTCCCCCAGATGAGCCTCTCTTCTGTTCATCAGCAGCTCTTACTGACAGTGTTTTAGCAGGATTTCAATCCAGGAATGTTACTATCTAGACCAAATTGAATTATTTATCCAACTAAGATTTTGCAAGACATACTACTAGGCGGTTTCCTGAAACCCTAATACATCACAGCTTTTACATGCCCTAACACTTGCAMCATTCCTCACTTCCACTAACTTAAGAATCACCTCACAAAACAGCAGCAATCATGGTTGGCAAGTCCACACACACTCATGCTTGCGCCCAAGGGTTTTTTTCTGTGGTTGATTGTTTCTCTTCCCCACCCAGTTTAGGTACCCCCTTTCCAGGATCTGCCACTGTGACTCCAAAAGGCTGCTTCACATCCAGAGAGTCTTCTCCTAGGAGATGGAGACCAAGCTCCTGCGCAGGGGGTGAAATCCTCTCTCCTCCGGGGCCCTGGCATGGTGCCCTTCTGTGCAGTTTTCCATAAGCCATGGGATCTCCTGCTCCAAACTGCCCTGCTTTGATCTGCAGCAACAGCCCCATGCTGACCTTGTGGGCAGCTCCCACCTCAGGGGGTGGGGAACAGTCCATGGGATTGCACTAAGATTATACACTGGAGGAGGTCCAGCAACAGCGCTTCTGCCCTCCCCCAAAACCCTSTCTAACAATGCTAAATCCACCCCAGTTTAAGACAGGGGCAGTTTAATCCTAACAGGCTCTGTAAATCCCCAGCTCTTCTCTCTAGGCATCAATCTTCCCCTCATCACTCCCTCACTTGCTGGAAGGTCAACCCTGACACTCTCATCTGCAGCTCTTTTCCAGGGCAYGGATGTGATTTATGAGCACACCAAACTTTCCATGGCTGTGAGTGCCTGCCCTGTGCAGAGACACGCACACACAACACACACCACGGGACAACACGGGGCTCAAACACCTCCAGGGCTTCTGAGGGGAAACGGTGTGCCCAGCACCAGGCACGCTGCCCAGATCCATGGCACAGCCAAGTACGTGCCTCGGTTCCCCGTGCTGGTCCTGAAGAATCTCGATATTTACATCAGTGGCAGGAGCAAAATTATTGCAGGACACGTGTTGTACAAACCTCATACATTTGAGAAAGATGTTTAAATTGCTCAGCAGCGTTCTACTGAACAGCAACGGTACAGTGAACTGCTGAAGCAAATCCAATTAATCCTGATGGGCCAAAATATATACACACATCTCAATTCCAAGAATTCTTAAATCTTCTTTATTTTTAAACCCAGAAAATAAAACATACMTTTTAATTAGGATTTATGGCTGTTCGTACCTCTGCTGGGAGAGAGCCCCGCAGGCCCCAGAGTGCTCTGCATAAATGCAGGCATGGATGGTAGAAACAGAAGGGGCCAAGAAAATTCAGAGAAGACAACAGGGCTTGCTCTTCCTGACCCAACCYTTAAATACTCATCTATCTACAAGGATAATAGGAACTCAAGGGGCCACTCAACCAACTGCCTTTCTAATAAAATCACTAGTCCAAAAATAATCCTAATCAATTAAAATATTCCCAAACTGCAGCCAATACTTTGTTACAAGGTCATCTCCAACACACATCTTCCAAGGGAAACTAATTATTATAGTGGAGGCAAGGTAGGAACTGCACACCTCTGCCCAGTGCCAGCCTGGAGAGCATCCCTCCTCTTCTCCCATCAATTCGAGGCATAACAGCTAGAAAGAACCCAAATTCTCTTCCTGTGTGTCAGGCTCTGCATGTTAATTTATGATGCTCTCTTATGAGCAATTTCACTGTCAGCATTGTACACAGATCAAGAAACAGACACGTTTCCACAGCTCCTTCCACATTTAGTGGAAGGCAGCCACTATTCTTCCTTGTTTTTGTAACCTGCTTGGTTTCACCAGACAGCAGGAAATCAAATTCCCATTTTAAAAACAGTTTTGCACATACTTAGGAGAACCTGACTCTGCCAGCAGAAACAGATACAGCTCCACKCACTTCTAAAAGCCCATAAATGGAAGCCAGTAGCCAGCATTCCACATCCTGCTCCCTCAAATCCACACGATAAACCACAGAAATCARCTTCTACTGACTCAGGGAAGGAAAGGCTGCAGCACAATGTCTCTACCACTAACGGTGCAGACTGCAAAGTCAAAAGGTCTGGGTAATTTTACTGCTCAACAGCAGTTGGGACCATCTAACAATAGAGCACAGCCAAACACCACACATCCTGCATGGGAAATATGTAGATGAAAACCAGACTAATTTATTTTTAAAAGCCAATTAGATGTTGGAATTGCCATGTTTGGCTCTAGCCAAAGCTGCTGCTGAAATTAATATCACACCCTACTTTATTAGTCTCTGACTTCAGTTCAGAATCTGTTTCAGCTTTGCTCTTTCAGCTCATTAGAACAAACCTGCTGGAAGTGGAGATGAACAACAAGACACAACAGGGCTCATGCCAGGATATGCAGTTCCTGACACAGGGAAGAAGGACTCTGTAGAAAAAAGGGCTTTTACTGGTCTGTGAGGAGCCTGGATTCAGATCAATCTGATTTTCAACGAGTGAGCTCAGCAGAAGCCTCTTCCAGAACCAACTCACATTGCATTCTCCTCTGGGATATGGAAGCACCAGGTCCCTCRGCACCAGCAGAGCCCATGGAGACAGCAGGGCACTGCAGCAATAATCCCATGTGGCTCTGCTTTGCTTGGATGGTCAATGGTGTGAGGTGGTGTCCAGGGACTGAGTTAATTTTATTCCTAGTAGCTGGTGCAGTGCTGTGTTTTGGATTAGTACGAGARTAATGTTGATAGCACAYCAATGGTTTAGCTGGTGCCAAGCAGTGCTCACTSTAAATYAAGGATTTTTCAGTTTCCTGTGCTCTGACAGTRAGCAGGTRCASARGGAGCTGGGGRAACTGGGCAAAGGGATATTCCATAGCACAGAACCTCATGCCCARGGTATAAACAGGGRGGAATYRGCTGAGAGACACYGATGGCTGCTYAGGGACTGGATGGGCATCAGTGAGTGRATGGTGAGCAACTGGATTGTATYACTTGTTTCTCTTGGGTTTTACTCATCGAATCACRGAAAGGTTTGGGTTGGAACCAACTTCAAAGATTCTCATTCCAACGCTCCTGTCCTGGGTACTTCCCACAAGACCAAGTTGCTTRTTGCCTGGMTTTGAAYRCTGCCARGGMTGAGACATGCACAACCCCTCTGGGCRTCCTGTTCTAGTGCCTCACAACCTTCACATTAAGGAATTTATTCCATACATCTAACCAAAATTTYTCCCCTTTCAGTTTGAACCCATTCCTCTTGTCCTATCAGTACAGTTCCTGATAAAAAAACAGTTCCTCTCTTCCTTCTTTTCATTACGATTATTCTTGATATTATCATTAGGATTATTAATCACATTATTATATTTTATCTTGTTTCAATTATTAAGCTGTTCTTATCTCAACCCACGAGATCTACTTCTTTTCCCCACAATTCTACTCCCCACAATGGTGTGGGAATGAGCAAGCAGCTGCCTAGTACTTAGCTGCTGGATGGGATTCAACTATGACAGGTGGGCTCTGCCATCCTGGTTGTGACATTTCCAGGGCCATCTTCTCCATAGCAAGATGTCCCTCAGTCCATGCCTGGTTCTGAGGTGAGTGTCCACTGTCACAGCTGATGGAACAGGATAGGGCAGTGACTGGATACTCCATCCCACACCTCTGCACCACAGCCAAAATCTATTCTGGAATATCAACACATGCTGCTGATTACCCTGACTGTGARTATCTCCAAACACAGCAACACTCAGGCAAAGGGGTGTTCCGCACCAAAGGGAAGACGGGCCATGCAGAAATAGATGGCACCATCACCCTGAGTCTTGTCATATGTTCCCCGAGGGCTGGCAGAGCTGAYGGATCTGGCACAAAGAGCTTGTGAGAATTGATGCCAACTTTATAAGTGCAGGCAGGTACTCTCAAAGCTCCCAAAGGATCTACGCAGGAAAAAGACCCTTCCAAAAGGTGCCAGACCAGATGAGAAGCATTTGAGGATCAACTGTACTRAATGCTGCAGATCAGTCTAACAGGTCAGCACAACTTTTGGGCTGTGCTCAGAGTTCATGCTCGGCCAGGCCTCATGCTGATGAACAATCATCTTTCAGACATGGCTTCAAGGGTCTTTACCAACAGCCCAATTCAAGCAGGAGGCTCAGGAGACCAAGAACTGTCATGCTCAGAGAGAGCATTGTTGGGCACTACTCAAAATACTGTGTATTTGTGAATGAACATCCATCTTCTGGCACAGACAACCCATTCCCTGTGGGATTAAACAGCCAGGGGAGATGGGAACCACTCTACTCATTCAGCATGTCTGCATTTTCAGAGACAGTCTGCACAAAGAAGGTCATCTCCTCTGGTTTCCACAGAGCCAGAGAGACTGTACTTATTTTGTCTGACCCTTTCCTAAAAAAGAGAAGTGTTCCCTGAATCCAGGATTATATATAGCAGAGATCAGAAAGCCTCACGTCCAGAAAACTCTTTTTTTATGCAGCTCTGCAGATGCCACAGCATAGACATGAGCAAAGAAAAGGAACTTGGCAAAATAACATGGATGAGCTTGATAATCCAGCATGACTGAAAAATTCCTGGGAGAGGCAGTCTGCCAAAGATCATCAAAAGTGAGAAGCTGGAGGCTTTCCAGGTGCAGCTGCTACAAGATCTGCTGGTCTGGAAGCAGAACTAGGGACTTGTTCTATAGATACCTGCCAAGAGACTGCCAAGGAAGAAAGCCATCGAATCAATGATGCCCAAATTGTCCTTGTAGCTTTTGATTCATAAGGAACCATGTCCTAACAGATGCAAGATTAATTGAGAATGTATTGTTCTCTAAAATTGCTATTGATCCGAGCTTCCCACACCTCTTCTCGAACACACAACAAGGTCTTACCAGAGCAAGAACAACAGTTATAACGCTCAAAATTGAAATTCAGCTTGATGTACACACAAGAGCTGAGACAGTTACAGAAGGCAGACAGTTATTTTTTTGAGATCCCAAGTAAATCAGTTTTGCGTTTGATTTTGCAGAAAACAACACGACAAGAGACTGTGGCACTGGATCTGGAAGCTGATGACTCACAGAAAGAGACTGAACTGAATAAATCCACTCATTCAACTGACTGAACTGTTGTCACTTAAACAGAACCTAATTGGCTCTTTAACGGCCTCTCTGAGCATATCCTTTTCTGTAATATGACCGATTATGCCATCAGAATTTATTGTTTATAGACAAACTTACAGAACAGTGAGGGAGCCTAACCTTTTTATAGATGTGTTTTAAGAGACGTTTGTTTCCTCTTTTTCAGATACGTGCACATTGAGATGAATAATTGCASACAATAACAGGTCCTGATCTTTTATGTATTGCAGCAGGCTCTTATAGCTGCTGATTTCTTTTTTCCTTATAGGTTTCACAATAAAGGCCAGTGATGCAGCAGACATCTGAAGTTAACTTAGCATATTGCAGAGCTAAGGGTTTAACCCCACTGAACTATTACTGCCATATGTTCCATTTCTTTCAGGGAATTTCCCAATGGGAAAGAACTCAGACAATGTGAAGAAAAAACATCCAATATTGTTTGCCCTACAGCTTCTTACTGTTTATTTCTAGTGATTTTCCCCTTCTCACATGATAATCGCCTTACTGGARAGCAGCACACTGCAGATGTGGGAGCAAAAGGGACCTGATTTAAGATCTACAGCTTGAGAGTGAACTGAAATGCTTTTGAAAATGGTGGAATTACAAAAAGCAGCTTAGGATCCCCAATCACCAGCAAGACGGAGCAAAGCCTTAAGAGTCACACRTAAAAAAATCTGATTGTAATAATTTCCTCTCGTGTACCTCGCTCAGTCAGGCACAGGTTCTCAGGGCTCTGGGTTTCCCCCAGGCAGGAGTTCCTGCGCTCATCCCATCGCCCGTGTAACCAACAGAGACATTTCAATCTTGAGGGTAATGCTGATGTGCATAAGCCGACACTGGGGATCAGGGATCTGAGCCTTGATGCCTTAGCCAGGCACTCCCACACCACATTCACCTTTACACCCTTTGGAGCTAGGTTACAAACTCAGGCTCCTATAATTCAGAATCAGTTTACCAGATACTGCCTGTCTCTGAGCTATTCACAAGCCTGAGTTCTGAATCATTTTCTTATCTATTTGCACATAATACAGAATCATGTTGCTAAGGTTTAGCTGGAAATCAATCAAATAAAAATTATGAAAAAAAAGATTTGTAAAGGGATTGAGGAAAGGTTACTTTTAAATTACGTTTCAGATTCAGTTCTGAGAGGATTTGGTTATCAAATCCCAGACTCATAACTCACCCTCACGAAGCAYGCCATTCATTTCCTAGTCAAATAGGATTTGATTCACCTCACATGTTAGAAACAGAATGGCACAAGACCCTCGGTACAAAGCTTGACCCCAGCACAACAGCAAGGGCTGCGAGGGCACTGTCCTGCAGCAGCAAGACTCAGCACAGGCTCTGGGTACCCCAAACCCATCACTGACCTCTCCATCGCTGTCGGATATAACAATAAATGCATCCACAAAAGTGCGCTTCTTCTTGGTATTGGCTGGGTTCCTCTTCTCTTCCTCCTCTTCCTCCCCATCCTGACCTCGAGACTCCAGGCCCTCTGCTGGCTTCTTCCTCCTCGGCATCCTTCAATCTGAAACAGAGGGAAAGATTAAAAGCCATTTGTTTCCTTCTGATTTAGATTTCCCCTAACAGTTTTGGCTTTTTTTTTGCTATTTTTAGGCAAAAGACCCCAGGCACTGAAACCTTATTACAAAGCGTGGTGGATTTAGTGTTACTGGGAGCCACATGCACCAGTCACCACTCATCTAGTTAAGAACACTTTATTACAGCTGATTGCTAAAAAGGGGTTTCAGGGGAACAGCACCACACACCAAAGCCACTCTGAATGCCTTGCCCCAAAGCAATGAGGCTTTCCTCTAAAAGCCCATCAGCAAACTCCTCCACAGCATGACTTCACAGCAGGTCTCCCACCCTCCAACAYACCCTCCCCTCCTCAGCCCCACACCTTGACCAGAACAAAGCAGGCTGTGGCAGCCAGATCAAGCTGACATTTGCACACCAGACCAAGACGCCACCACAGCACAACCCTTTGTCAGCTTTTGCATTCGACAAAAGCAGGGGGAAAGGCATTGTTCCTCCAAGGACACTGTCCTGCCGTTTGCACAGATCAGTGCATGGCTGCTCCAGCACCACAGACAGGGAAAACACAGGCAGTGGCAGCAGGCAGGCTGGAAACAAGACAACAGGTTTATCTGGCAGTCTGGATTTCTCAATGAGCAGCAGGCTCCGGAAGAACTCCATCCAGACATRCCCAAACCATCCGCATTAATGAAGGCACTTAACAAACAGCGAGGAACCTGCTGAGTGTTATTAGTGCAAACCTGAGTGCACGGCACAATTGAGGGCAGGTGCCCACACAATGCAAACTGGTACTTCAGCATCCCTTCCCCTGGCAGCCCATAGACTGATGGAGAGGGATGCACAGCAAGCATTAGCTGCCTGGATTCTAAAGAGCTCGGAGGAGAGAACTGGGAGGACAGCTCAGTGAGGGAGAGCAGCAGGATGGCACAGAGTTAAACAACCCCTTCCTGCCTGTGCTTGCTGTTTACCACACAGCTCAACAACAACATTCACTGCTTCTTGAACTGTGATGTAAAAGAGCCTTACAAAGCAGGTTAAGCATGACTAGCTCTGCTGAAGTTCAATTAAACATGTGCAGACAGAGGCTGAACAACAAGCCCCTCGTTCCACATCAAGGAACAGCAGAGCTGGAAATGCAAGTCAAGTTGGCCGGTTCCCAGACCAGCGTCCTTCCACAGCATCACCCTGCCTTCCTTCKAGATCACTGAAATAGCTCAGATGTGCTGCCTAGATCTAAAATAAGAATAAGAGAAGATACAACAGAGACCCTACATTACCCAGGACAGAGCCAAACCCTTCTCTGTAACACCACAAAATTGCAAACAGYCACTGCGCATAGAAACACTAAGGGAGGCCAAAATCCCCATCAGCGCTGAGAACAGCAGTGCGCTGCTCCATCTACAGTCCGAGCAGCAAGGTGAGGAATAACCACGCTCTCTCCCTACTATCTGCAGCCTTCCTTCTGCAAATACATGCACACACACGCCCAGAGACAAAAGACGATTATCCTGGTGAGTCATGATTTGCACCAAAGGTTTGCTGAGCCCTCTGAAAGCAGAATGTTGCACAAATGGGCAGTCACAGCACCAAAGCGACTCACTGCGGTCCTCCTGTGTTTGTCTGTTTAGGAATCACAGAATGTTTGGGTTGAAAGGGACCTTGAAGATCATCGCATTCCAATCCCCTGCCATGGGCAGGGAYATCTTCCACTATCCCAGGGTGCTYCAAGYCCCGTCCAACCTGGCCTTGGACACTTCCAGGSATGGGGCAGCCACAGCTTCTGTGGGYACCCTGWGCCAGWATCTCCCCACCCTGACAGGGCAGAATTTCTTCCTWATATCTAATTTAATCCYGCTCTGTCAGTTTGGAGCCATTAAAGGAAAKGAAAATAAAAACAAACACTGCTTTTGGTAAAGCACTTGCTCTTGCAAAACAAAGCTGTTCAGYTCCAGCTAAGCTCAACTCTGGTGTYGTTGGAATWTCCTCACTTTATGWTCTCCATTTTTTTTATCTTTTGCTCCAAACGGTCTGTTTACCCTCCCTGCCCAGGGAGATGAGCCAAGCCTCACATCCAGCTGCTGTGAGCTGCCTCCACCAAGGGCATCCATGGTGGTGGAGAATGTTCCTTTATCTTTAGAAAACCAATAACTCATATGCTGAGAGGAGCAAAGAGGGGCCCACACAGGGTCACTGAGGCTTTGGAGAAGCAGCCTATAAACCTTCTTATCCCCACAACAAAAGCAACAGCAGCAAGCAACTGCTGTGCTGCCCTTTTTTTTTTTTTTTTTTTTTTTAATCCACACCAGTATCACCATCTCTCCTCTGACTCTGCGATACATCTTCTGCTCGGTGCTCTGTGCTAAATAAGAGATCACTGAGAAATATCAGCTGGAGTTATGATGAGTCACCTACCTTCAACATTTAAAGGAGAGAAAAGAGGAGATGTAAGAGATGTAACCACACAACTCCCACAACGCTTCTGAAAATGAAGGGACTTGTGGCAAAGAGAGTCTCTGAAAATGTAACTAAGGGAACAAGACAAGTAAGAGATCACTCGTAGCTGTGCTAGTCTGAGGCTGTGAGTAGGAGAGCAGTAATAGCTTTTATTAGACAAGCTGGTGTAGCTGAGGGAAGAAAACATGCATCAGAGCACAGACCTCCTCTTCAGGCAGGGAAGTCGAGCATATTTTGCTTTTAGCACTCTTGGAAAGGATAGCTATGAGTGCCTGAGGGAAAGATACCTGCTTTCAAACCCAGAGAAAAAAAAAGGCCAGAGACTGAATTATCTAAATTCAGAATTATCTAAAATTACCTTTGCAGTCCAGTTCACAGACTCATTTTACAGTTATCCAGATTTTTTTCCAACTCTGAATTTAAGAGAATTTCTTTGTAAATGCTCTGACAGCAAAGGTGACCTCCTGACAAGGGAATCGCACATGCCACGCTTCTCCAGTCACATTTTTAGGGATATCCTTGAAGATCCCCAACTTGTGATTATTTGTCATTTTCCCTCTCATCTATCATTTTGATGAATCAGAAAGCAATTACCGACAGAATAATTCTAAATCTTGACACTGCAGCTACAGACCTGCCAAGCTGTGACAGCTTGAAAAATGCTCGAAAAAACCAAGCCAAAAAAAATGAATGACTCTCATCCCCGGATGAGTTCCTGAGCCRTTGGAGACACAGGCTGTCGCTTTGTAAACAACTCCCCCCAGCTCGGGAAGCAGAGGCACGACGCTCCCCGTGCTCAGGCGGGTCAGCACCACACGCTTCCATGGAAATATCATCCCCAGACCCTCGGCTCGACCCTGCATGCAGGGCCCAGATGATGCTCCGTGACCAGGACACGAGGGCTGGCAGCACCCCGGGGAGAGAGAAATTGTTTACAGGATTGATCCGTTTATAGAGCTGGCTCTGCACAGAGGGGACACGGGCACTGCAGAGGCCAYGCATGGCCAGGCGCATCCGCACAGGCTGCTGAGCTCTCGGGAGATGGTCCCTGCTCCAATGCACTCCAGTGCAGCCCGCAGCATCTCCCTCTTCCCGGGGAAAGGGAGGAAAACAATTTTCCTCCTCTACGTGGGGAAAAAGCGACCCTCGCCCCAGAACCCACCCAGGGTSTTTTCCTTTTCCCAATCCGCTGCCTTCAAGCACGGAGGGCTCTGCAGGGAAATTTACACGGATGGGGTGAGGGATACTCGACAAGCTGGGGAGATGCATGGGGGTTCTCAGGCGGGATAGGAATGGGTTCTGGGGAAGGGGATAAGCCACAGGTGGGCAAATCTAAGGGAGAGGAGCGTGCAGGGGCTGCCCCGGGAAAAGGGGAGGGAGTCAGGCCTGGCAAGAGGAGAGGCAGGAGCACCTCGATGTCAGGGGATGCGGCCAAGGCAGAGCTCCGGTTTTCGGGTTCTCTCCCCAGGGGACGGCCCAGGAAGAGTCCCAGTGTATCCCCAGGCACAGCACCTGGGTCCTCTCCAGGCAAGAGACAGAGGAACGGCCCTTAGAGGGGTACGGGAGATGTCCCTTCCCCGGGGGACAGCGCTGGGAGCCGGTCCCAGGCCGSCGGGGGCGGGGATCGGGGGTCACAGCTGGGACGGGGTCAGCCCGGGGGCAGRAGCCGGAGAATGGCCCCGGGCGGGGGAAGGGGGTTCCCTCGCGGCCCCGGGAGCCCCGCGGCRCGCCCGGGGCCCACCCGCCGCGGGCCAGCGGCATGCCCCGCAGGGCACAAGGTACTCACCGGGCCCGGGCCGCCCCGTTGCCCGCGGCCTCCCCGCCGGGTCTCCCGCACCGGCCCCGGTCGGCGGGTCCCGCACCCGCGCTCAAGTTGGCGGCGGAGGCCTCATTGCCCTCAGCCAAGATGGCGGCGGCGGCTTCACTGCTTTTCACGTGGTCGTCAGGGCGCTGAAGTGGGCAGCGCCATGTCCGTGACGGGCGAGCAGCGCCATTGGACGCCTCGCTGTGAGATGCTGGCGGTCTCACCGTTTTCTCAGTCCGGACGGCGTTTCCTTGGGAGAAGGATTGGCTGCATCCCTTAAACACCCACAATAAGCAGTCGCCAGGGTCCTGCCCGCAATTTACCTTTGCCCACAACCAACATGTCCGCCGCCGCCTCCCCTGGAGGGCGCGGTGCTCTCGCGGGAGACCGCCCTGCCGTTGCTAGGTGCGCAGGGGGCGCGCGGGCGGGTTCTCGCGAGAACAGCGTGAGGCGGCGACGGCGGCCATGGCGGACGGGGCCGGTAGCAACGGGGACGCTGCGGGGCCGCTGGTGGGCAAAGAGGCGGGTGAGGCAGCGAGACCGGGAGCGGGCGGGTGGTCGGGCCCCATGAGGTGCCCTGTAGCCCGCTTGGATCCCGCGAGGCGCGTGGCATCCCAAACAGGGACGCCGCGCATCTCGCGGGGTCCCACCGGGCCGCTGACGCCCCCGTTCTGTGTCCCACCCTCTTCACCCCACAGTGGAGCGGCTGATCCGGGAGAACGGACACATCTTCACCGAGGCGCAGTGTAAGGTGTGTAGCGCCCTGCTCATCTCCGAGTCACAGCGGCTGGCTCACTACCAGGTAGGGAATGAGGAGCCCCCCGCCTCTGCCCCAGCCCACTCCCGGGCACGGCGAGGCACCGAGCGGGGGTTTCTCTGCTTTCCCCAGAGCAAGAAACACGCCAACAAGGTGAGACGGTACCTGTCCATCCACGGCGGGGAGGAGGGTGCCCAAGGGAAGAAGATGAAGCTGGAGGTGAAGCAGGTGAGAGGAGACCTGGTCAATGTCTGTAAGTAATGTCTACAGTGAATGTCTGTAAAGTGTCGAGGGTAAGTCCYRTGAGSAGCGGCTGAGCGAGGTGGGGGTTGTTTAGCTTGGAGAAAGGARGCTCAGGGCAGACCTTATTGGTCCCTACAACTCCTACCAGGAGGCTGTAGCTAGGTGCAGGTCGGCCTCTTCTTCCAGGAAACCCRCAACAGGATAAGAGAAAGTGGCCKYAAGTTGTGCCMGSGGAGGTTCAGGTTCAACRTCAGGAAGAATTTCTTYACTGAAAGAGTTGTCAGGTATTGAAAGGGAGGTGATGGAGTCACCATCCCTGGAGGTGTTCAAGAAATGACTGGACAGGGCAGTCAGGTGCTYCAGTCTAATTGGCAAGGTGGCAATCAGTCAAAGGTTCCTGGAGGTCTTTTCCAACCGTAATGATTCTCTGATTCTGTGAATTGTCTGAAAGGAGGGTGTCAGAGGATGAGACAAATGTTGCTCAGGGGTGCCCAGCAATAGGGCAAGAGGCAACGGGCAGAAACTGATGCCCAGGAAGTTTCACATAAACATGAGAGGAAATTCTCCTCTGTGTAGTGACCAAGCAGTGCATCAGATTGCCCAGAGAACGCATGGAGTCTCCCTTACCAGGGATATTCCAGAACCATTCAGATGCAATCCTGTGCCTTGTGCCGTGGAATGACCCTGCTTGAGTGGGGAGGTTGGACCAGATGACCCCACTGTGGTCCTTTCCAGCCTCACCCATCCTTGGTTTCTATGAGTGCAAAATCCACCAGGGCTAAATACAGCTCTGTGCGACCCGCTGGGCTAGAGGCTGTTGCACAACCTTGTAAGTGAATGAGGAAAATGCTCTTGGAAAGGGTGTTGTAAGAACTGAGAAGCTCAATTGCAGGTGTTTCACCAGGCCTTGTTCCAGTTCCCGCCCTCCCCACTCAGACAGCCTCTGTGAGTATCTCTTCCCCGTTTTAACAAGTGCACGCTCCTCGTTTTGATAGTCTTGCTTGAAACGACAGAAAAAACAGGAGCAACAGCTTGTCAGGAGCATCAGTTGCATAACATCATGCAGAGCACGTTGGGTTCCCCATTCCCAGAGCATTCTTTATTTTACTTATTTAGGTTCCCTCAGCTGATAGCTGGAGCCGGTTGGTCACTAAAGGCCCCACATTCCAYTCAGCCATCTGTCTGCCCTGTGACTCCCTTGGGGAACAGATTCTACTCCTGCGATTGCTTCAGCTATAATCCTTAACTCYGGCATTTGCAGGGAGCTGGCGGATAACAGCAGATGCCTTTGCATGTAGTGTYAGGCTGAGAACTGCCTGCTGCTCCCTCCTCAGCTGGTGTTGTGTTGCAGATGACCCAGCTGATAGTGATGTTTGTGCTGCTCAGTTCACACCTTGCAGGGGACAAGGCTGCCTTGCCTTGGTCCGGTTTTGGCAGCCACAAGCTTAACTTTGTYCTTAACCTAAACGGGCCAGGGCTGCCCCTCTGCGTGGTGTGTTTGCCAACAGGTTAAAAACAGTAATCTGGTGCAAGGACATTCTTCAGTGAGGGAGARTATTATGCTGCATCATGGAATTTCTACTCAGTCATACTTTATGAACTTAACACCCAAATATCTCTCATGATCTTTTCTTAGACCCCCAAAGTAGTGTTTCTCCTCAAAACCAGGAAGCTGGATGGGGTGACCTGCAGAGGTCCTTCCCAGCTTTCGCCACTCCATGGTTCTCTCTGTGGTTCCGTTTGCAGGATAGCAAGCAAGAAGGCAGCAATGGGGAGGACAGGAACAAGTGTTGTCCCATCTGCAACATGACCTTCTCTTCTCCAGCCGTGGCAAATTCTCACTACTTGGGCAAGACTCATGCCAAGAACATGAAGCAGCAGGCCCCYAAAGTAGAAGGTATGAGTGTCTGCAGCACCTTTGTGTTGTCCCAAAGGGCTGTTCAGAGGTTTGTAGAACCCCAGGCGTGAGCTCTTGTGAGAGTGTGTGCTCTTTGCCATGAAATAGAGTAAACCAGCAGTGCACCTCCAGAGGCCTGTCTGTGCCAGCCTGCTCAGCGGGCTGGCATTGGCAAAAAGTTGTGTGCTTTTTTGTTTTGCTTTGTTTGGGGGAAATGAATCTGGCAGCAGCCATTGTCCTGATCCCTGTATGCAGGGACTGGAGTGTGTTGTTAAGMTGTAGAAACAATTCTGTCACAGGATATAGTGCTCATTAAAAGCTGAAGTGACTGGTAAAACTCTGATATGGCAAATTCCTCAGGGCTGCTCATCTATARTGATGTGGCCTCTGAGGTTCACAGACTTGGGAGCTGCAGATTGCTGGGGAGTGGGAGAATCCAGCTGGTGAGTGTCAGTATGTGCTTGTTCTGACCTTGTCTGCGCTAGTGCAGCTGCCTGTGTATCCCATCCCTTTGCTAGCAGCCAGAAAGGCCTGGTGGATGGGGAATGAGATCCTCTGTCCGGAGCAGATAGGGGTAGCCACGAGCCTGGGGGCCTGCAGCTGGTCAGGACAGAAGGAAAACACAGCCACTGAGTGCACCTGAGGATGGCAGCTTGTGCTGAMTCCAAGCTGGGGACTAGTGAGTCACTCAGACACCTGACTCTTGGGATCTTCCAGGCAGAAATTGTCCCAGCGTATCTTCATGGCTTTGGTAAAATGTGTGCACAGAGCAAAGCCACCTCCAGGATCTTCTTGTTCTTTGGAGCCCTTGCTTTTGGTTATGAGAGGAGCCTGCAGGAAGAGGTAGATGTTCACGGAGCAGTCTGGTGTGTGCCTTTGGTTCTGACATGAGAGGAGCTCTCTGATCCYTAGCAGTTTATTCACTCTGCTCTCTGGCACCCTGTAGTGCAGGTGTCTCTACCGCGCAGGAGAGATGCTTCCCTGTGTGGGTTCACTGTGCCAGACCTAGTCCCATTTATGCYGTTTCTCAGGCAAGACTCCTCATGACTTCAGGATCAAGTCCTGCGGCTGCACGGTGCTTCCAGAAACCCACTGCTTTTTTTGTGCAAGGGCTTGTGCCCATGTTCTGGCTGGGGGATGATAACAGCAGGTGGAAGCTCATTCATACCCAGTGTTTCTTGAATACAGTCATGTTAAAGAGAAATATGCAAATCYGTTGGATTTTTTTAAACCCTGAAAGTTTTCCTGGCATACTCTGAACTTACGTTACCATGTGTTCTTAAATTCTGCAGTGTTAGGAAAGAGGTAGGAAAATCTTTTAATTTATTGGGATGTCTTACCTTGGCTAGGTTTAGGGTTTAGATGCAGTGTGTTACTGGTTTTCATGTGGGTTTGGGCAAATTAAGTGACTGGTTTTTACTTCTGAGTTCTGTGACTGACCARGAGTTTGGGTTCACCCTACAGAAACAGTGCCCCCACAGAAACACCCTACTGCCCTCCCCACCTCTACTGCATCCTCTAATGAAGAGAACAAGGACATTACTGACCCRGACAAGTTCTGCAGCCTCTGCCATGCCACTTTCAACAACCCTCTTATGGCAAAACAGCACTATGTAGGCAAGAAGCACAGAAAGCAGGAGACCAAACACAAGCTCATGGCACACTAYGGCCGAACCCCTGATGCACCAGCGTCATCCTTCATGGGTGAGTTCTCAACAGGGAGGCTGATCACCAGCTGAAGAGCAGGGTGGGAGAGAAACRGAATGTGTCTGACAGGCCTTTGGACAAGAGAATCTGTGTGGAGGGAGCAGGGGAGAACTGTTCATGATGAGGAACTTGATTATACACCCTAAGATTGATGTTGTAACCCCCTGCAGCAGATGTTTTAGACTGCAGTCGTGACAAGCTTTGGGTTGCATTATGCAGTGTTGTTTAATCGGGGCTATGTCCTTTTTTCACTCTGTGCAGATAATCCAGGGATTTTGGCCAGTACTGTTCCTAGTTAGGTGATTGCATCCAAAATGGAAAGATAAAAGTGGCATTTGATGCTTAAAAGYCGTCTTTGGCGGGGACTAGCCAGAGATGGAAGGAATAGGTTTAACTGCACCTGCTGCTTCAAAGCACATGAAAGCCAGAAAGATTTCTCCCTGAATGCCTTTCTGCCTCTGTGTGGGCACTTCTATCTGATGAACTAATGCAACTCTCTCTGGAACAAGCAGGAATGTGGGAAAAAAAAACCCAGAGCTATTAAGGAGGAACTTTAGGCAGACGGTTAAAACTGTTTTGGTTTATGATGTACTGCTTATGAGCATTTGAATGTAATGAAAGCCCTCGGAATCCAGTGAAAGCATTAGGCTCTCACAGAAAACTCCCTCCCTCCCAGTAGCCTTCTGTTGGATCAGGAGGCCTTAGTACCTGCTGGATACTTAAGGTAAATAATAAGCAGACAAATCATCTTAAGATCTTCATCAAGGGTTTCTTTCTCTGTTGTAAAAACCCACACAAGCAGAAGATTAATTATTCTAATTCTTTGCAGTCCACCTTTAGATACCGGTAGCACTTATGACAAATGAGGCTCAATTAGCCAAGTAATGTTCTCTCCCACATTGCGTGGCCGTGTGGGAGATGGAAAAGGTGCTCAGTATCTCGTGTTACCCATCTGCTCTGCACCTAATTAGTGGGGTCTGATGAATGGTTCCACTTGAGTGTGACTCAGGCACTGACAGTGGCAGGAGCCCCAGCCCCGGCGGGCAGGGTAGGTGGGCAGTGCCCTTGCCTGGGTAGGTGGGCAGTGCCCTTGCCTGTGTGATTGATGTGTCCCAAGAAGTGCCAGCAGAACCAGAATATATACAGTCACATCTCCAGGGCCCTTCAGCTCTTCAGGAAAGGTTTCAGGGCTATAATCAGGGGCTGCTCAGATGAGATGGGCTGCAGTCAGGGATGTTTTGTCCAGCTCTCTGTCTAACTGTGTGCCAACAACCACCCTTTTCCCTAAACTCTCAGCTGAGACCTGACTCACAGCAGGTAAAGATGTGTTCTTCGCAAATGCAACAGAGAGGTGTTTACCTGCCTAAAGTTGTCTGGGAATGACTGGTATGGGGTGCAGGAGTGTTGTTTAGATAACTTTGTGCATGCACCTGTTGGATGGGTTTGCAACAGAGAAACCTTGACATTTATGGTGCAGGGAAGCAGACCTGAGGGTTGTATCAGCTCCTCTGGCCTTTCCTGCCCAGATCCAGCTCCATTTTGAGAGCTAAATGTTCCCCGGGAGTCTGAAATATCTGAGGTGCAGCAGCCACGTGGGGAAATGTCTGCTACATCCAGTGCTGAGTTTCCCTCTCAATGATTTGCTGCTCTGCACGCCTGGGGTCCATCTCTTCTTTCAACTTAAGGAAATGTTTTCCTTCTGAGATTCCCAGCCAGAGGCCTTCCCCAGTGAGCCAAAATTCAGGAATGCTTAATAYCTTGAGGACAACTGGCAGAATTTTTCCCTCTTAGAGACTCCTGTGCTGCCATGCTTGCCTGTTTGGTATCTGTGACCTCCTGAACTTTCAGTCCAGCTGGAGTTGTCATGTTTCACAAAACCATTGATCCTGTCTAGTAGCACTATTGTTGAGAACTGCTTTTTCTCCTGGCAAGTTAACTGATCCACTGACTGTAACCAAACTGCTTGAGGACAGAGCTTACTATCTTCAGTTGGCACCTCAGCAAGGCTTAACAGAATGCTGCATTGTGGAGCTGGACATGAGGTGTAATCTCCTCTGGCGGCTTTTTTTATTGAAATGCTATGAGCTTACAAGTTCAGTATCTCCCTCATTTTCTGTGTTGAGATGTGCAGATCAGCAGAAGTAGGAATATGAGAAATGAAGTTGCAGAAGGTGGCATAGCATCAGGTTTGGGATCCAAATCTGAGACTTTTACTGTGCCTGATACTATGAACTGTTTGTAGGGAACACGTGTGTGTTTTTTTATCAATGAACAAACTACGTTTTAATCACGAAAGGTTTTTTGGTTTAATGATTCCCTCACAGTGACTGGCTGATACACAGCGGGGTAGCAGAATTCTGTGACCTCCCTGCCTGATCAGATTGTTGACTGTTACTTGTCTTTGTTTAGGGTTGTTAAATACATCAGCTGATTGAGAATCTTGCTTGTTTCTAACTCAGGCACAGGGTTTGGCTAGCTGTGTGTGCTAACACTGCTGTCTGTTTCAGCTGGGAAGGGCTACCCCTGCAGCACATGTAACATAGTGCTGAACTCCATAGAGCAGTACCAAGCTCACATCAGTGGCTTCAAACACAAGAATCAGTAAGTAATGTTCTTGTCTAAGTGTGTTTCCAGCCTCRCTGTTCAAATCGATGACCTAAATATAACCTATAATGCAGTTTTGAACRCATGTTTCCAGCAGACTTCCAAACAGAACAGCAGGGTCTGTGCAGGCGCTCTGCGTGTCCTGACGCTGCTCCAGGAGCTCCCTCTGCAGACAGCCCAGCCGTGCTGCCGAGGTGGAAGTGCCTCCAGTTTGTTTTGGTTCTTAATAGTTCAGCTCAGCACGGACCTCCGCAGTGAACCTGACACCTATTAAACATAGTTTCTTTTAACAACTGAGATTTTAATTTAATTAAGGACTGGCTCAGTGGAGATCTACTTGCCATTCTAATCTCCCTTGGGATTGCTTGTCTTAAAATTTGGCATGTAATCAGCACACTCCAGAAACCTGGATTGTGTTCCTGAACTCGCTCTCACAGCTGGCAAGTTAAATAATGGCATCCCCTGCATATATTATTAATAGAAAAAAATAAGGCTGCCAGATGATTARTACCAAAAGTTCTTGTTCTGRAGACTGTCAATCTTRAATTTAAGAGCTTTCACTAAAAGASSTTCAGTAATGAGCCTGGTTTGGTTAGAAAGCTGCTTAAAAGGAAAAGGTACTAGGAAATCCTACCTGAAGGGAGGGCAGGCTCCTAACCAAATTCCCCAGAAGCAACAGGAATAAAAGTGGGATCTGTTGTTGGCTGTCTGTGGAATAAACAGCCCCATGGTCCCTCAGCTCTCTCTGGAGTACTTGATGGGAAGACATCTTTCATCCCAGGAAGGTTCCAGCTCTCAAACAGCATAACAGCTAGATCAGTGAATAGCAAGTGTCCCATTCTAGAGGGGTAACACTGAGGATGTTCTCAACACACACACATATAAATGTTCCCTTTAGGGACACTGCTGTTGTTGGAGCTGTTGCAACCACACAACTCTTTTCAGAAAGCTGCTCTGGATTCAGCTGTCCAGTCCTGTTCCAGCTTGTGCAGCCTGCAGAGAGGCAGGATGCTTGCTTTGTAATGGGAGCTCTTTAGCAGTCCTTGAGCTGTGCTGCAGCTAATTCTGCCGTGCTAAAGGTGTCTGTTTACACACAGGCACGGAGGGCAAGGATACASTTGGAAGGTTTTCTGGCAAGTTGTTACCTTGGCTGCAGTGGGCTGTTGCTCCACTGACAGCCTTGCCTGCTGAGCAGTGATTGCAGCTGGCACATTTCAGAGCATTTGTGACATTGTCTCCTTTTTTCTCTTCCTCTTGCTTCCTTCGATGTGCAGGATGCCAGGAGCAGTGCCGGTTGTTGGACCGTTCCCGCCACAGCAGTATGTCCGGGAAGAGTCAACTGCCCCAGGAGGCTACAGTTACTTCAGCCAAGACTTCTAGAGCAAGTTGCAGCACTGTTCTTGGAGTTGTTGGTGGCCCCAGAACGCACATCCTTTGCCAGCCCACAATGGTTTCATTATCCCTCTGGATAAGCAAAGCCCTACCCTCCTGTATACACCCGTTGAACAGAACGGGGACTGAATCTGTCAGGAAAAGGATCCAGCTGGAAGAGACTTGCTAGACGGCAAATACTTCACTCCCTTAGAGTAGTTTTCATTGTGTAATTGCTTCCTGTGAAGGTGGGTGTGGTGTGAGAGGAAGTGTCTATCTGGTGTAAGGAGGGTTTGGCAGCAAGCTGGTCGTGGCCACCTCCTCCCGGTCCCCACTCTGGGGGGCTGCCCATCCTGCTGCTGRACTGCTCTCAAGAGGGACACCAACACCCACGGGCACCCCTGGGCATGACAGGAGGGGACCTGGAGCTTGACTGGGGAACCACATGGTGGGATGCTGAGGATGGAGCGTGGCCCCTGTCCCCAGCTGTGCTCTGGTGTCAGTGTGCTGTTGGCCCAGTTCTGCTCCTCTGTTCTGGGCCAGGGTTCTGGCTGCCTTGCCAGGCTGACCCCCGTCACGTCCTGGGTTGTCAGGCACAGGACAGAGCACAGAGCCAGCCACATCCTCCAGAGAAGCACTGCAGTCCCCTGCCCAGGCTGCAGCCAGCTCCATGGAGCCAGTTGCTCCTCCAGCAGCATGCCCGGGGTCCCTGCCTCAGCTGGGGAGARCACAGCCCCGGCCACAGCCCYAACCACTGCCATCCCTTGTGGCCTCACTGGCTCCAATGAGTAAATCAGGTTCAGATGTGGAGTTGGGACCGGGCGCCTGCTTGCGATTAGGGGCGGGGAAGATTGGGGTGGCCCAATTCCTGCCTTGCAGTTTCTTGCCATGGCKGCTGCTTTACCAGGATAATCCCCCAATGCTGTGCAAGGGACAGGGCTTGTGGGCAAAGCTCCTGCTTGCTTGACCCATGGATGGGCACTGCRGTGCCTGACCCAGCACATGGTATGTTGCATGTCCCCAGTGGAGCAGCATACGTTCTGGCCCTTTGCACCCCATTCCTTGGGCCAGCTGTAGCTACAGTGCTCCCCCACACCGCTGGGTGGAAAGAGGTGGCAGGGATACAGCAGGGACAAGGCATGACCCTGCCCACTCTGCTGCCAGATCACCCTCAACTTGTATGTTCCCCACTCGGCCTTCACTGCTCCAATCTCTGGACACTCCTGTGCCATGCTGGGGGCTTGGTGAAGCCTGTGCCCCTGGTGTCCCTGTCTTACAGCCCCTGCACTGGGCCCCACATTCTTGGCTCCCCAGAGGGAGCAGCAGGTTTATGTTTGCCAAGTCCTGCCTGGTTAAACCTTAACTGAGCTGGGTTGCTCCATCAGTCCCTCCCAACCGGAGATAAGGATGGGCCTGGTGGGACACACTGCCCCAAACCTGGCTGCTTGCCTCCAGGACAGGACCCAGCTCCTCCAGAGCATCCTGCCCAATCCGGGGCAGCTGCCTGCCCCTCCAGCTTGGCCCCTCCTGCTTCTRTGGGTCCCCAGTGATGCGAGTGCAGCAGGTTGTAGCTGGGGCTGGAAACTACMATGTCGAGGCCAGTGGGAGTGGAAGCTCCTGTGCTGGGGCTCACCTCTCTGCTCCAGAGCTGACCTGTGCCCTCACTGCCAGAAGGTTCACATCACCCCAGCACACGGCATGAGCCTGCTCAGCTTCAGATCCCATGCACGTAYGGGATGCAGTGAGCTGGGGCTTCCGTGCCCCAAACAAGAGCCGTTCAGGGGAGGCCAAGAGAAACTTCCAGGAGGAAAGAGGCCCCCAGGCTCCAGCCCCCCCAGGAGCCACCGTGCCGCACGGGCTCTGGCTGGCCACAGGTGCCACCGCAGCGGGAGTGGCGGTGAGTGCTGGGGCCAGGCACAAGGGGCGGCTGTGTTCCCGCAGCTCCGGCTGCCTTCCAAGAGCAATATTGTTGGCACCAGGCAGGCTCCCTGTACCGGCAGCACATACATGGGCCTTTCATGAGGGGAGTGGGGATGATTTACTGCCTGAAGGAAGGGGCAGGGGCGGGAGGATGGAGCCCCAGCATGCCGGCGCCCAGCCCCTAGTGCGTGCTGGGGGGCCCCACACGTGTAAGCAAGGCCCATGGTTTGGCCAGGAGGTTTTCTCTCCCAGCTGGACATGGGGCAAGAGCAGGTCTCTCTGCCCCATCTGYGGAGTTCTGGGAACACACATCATTCTCTGGGCACCCCACTGTGTCTCAGCTCACATCAGGGGTGGTGATGTGAGGGGTCTCACATCCTTTGTGGTGCCATTGTGATGCGAGCAGCCCATGAGCCCGGGGGGTAGACAGGGGCACCAGAGGAGGGTGCTGGGGCAGGGATGCACCCACYGTGCAGAGTGCTGTGCTGGCACAATCCCCCCCTTGTTGAACTGCTGGCGTGGCAGAGGCTGTTGTGGTGCTGCCGGCAGCGGGTGGCAGGCGGTGGGGTTGGGCTGCTGTGAAGGGCTTTTTGTTTGCCATCAGTTGCTGTTATAAATCAAGCCAGGCAGCCCAGCCCTGGCCCAGCACTGCCCCACGGCAGGGAGGTGACCAGTTCCTAGCCACTTGCAGCACAGCCCCATCAAACCCCAGCCTGTGCCTGGCATTGCCCTGGCCCAATGGGGATGTTTGGTGTGACATGGGTGAGGTGCCTGATTAGTCTGCTTGCTGTTCTTCCACCCTGCATTGAAGAAGCCTGGGATACGGGGAATCTTTCCGTGTTCATCCCAGGCCATGGCTCCCACAGGCTCCCCAGAGTCTCTGCTCTCCCCTGGTGTTCCCAGTACTGGGAACATCCCTTTCTCTCTGGTTTTAATTTGGTTTTGGTTCGAATTGAGCTGAACCCAACATTTTTCTGTGCTTCCGGCACGCTGTGAACTCTGCAGGGGCGGCCGCTGCTCCGTGAAATTGATGTTCTCATCCGCTTCACGCGTCAGCAGGAATGAACAGCTGCTGGGGGCTGCTGGCCCCCGGGACTGCTCTGTGCACCCCTGCACCCCAAGGGGACACCAGCACTCCAGGTGGGGAGCAACACRGGGTGGGTGGCACTATGGGAGATTGTAGTACCAACCAGATTTCACAGTGAAACCGTGTCATGCTGGAAGTTGCTGGTTTGGCACATTGGAGCAGCATGGACAAAGCTGTGCCCAGGACTCACAGTGTGGCCCTAYGGAATGATGGGTGACAGTGACAGTTACCCCACTCACACAGCCTCAAGATCAACACCACGCAAGGGCAAGGCAGTTTGTGGGGTTCAACACAGCCCTGGAAGGTCTTGCTGGGAAGCAGAAAGGTCGCTAAGCAGAGAGCAATGCAGCAAAGGGGGAGCAGCTTTAGGGCCAGACCCTGGCCATGTGCTGGGGACACTGTCCCCTCCTGACGGCAGCAGGATGCGCAGGGGAAGGTGTTCCTTAGGATCACACCAGCTCAGAGCATCTGAGGCCAGGCTTCCCCSAGTGCCAAGGGRTCCTGTGAGGGMCAACGGGCAGCAAGGCCAGGGCAKGGTGGGGTCTGWCTGCCCCAACCCAGGCAGCAGCATMGGTAAGGTGAGGGCGAAGTGTTTATGGAGCAGATTAGGCCGCTCCAACGCTGGCTCGCAGCTTAGCTGTGTTTTATGACACTCGGTTATGGGCTCCTAATGAGGGTCACAGCCACTTTATGGCACCGACAGCGATAACACTACAACTAATTATGGCACAATTAGCATGCGGGCTGCTGGGCACCCAGCAACGCTTAGCACCCAGCCTGAGCCATGTCACCTGCTTGGGGCTTGAGTGCTCCCWCTCCAGCAATTGGGGTGAAACAGGAGTGGCCTTGCAGCCTGTCCCATCTGCTGCTCCTSACGCGTGGGGTCTGCCTGGGGGGCGGCACAGGGGAGCAGCGCCGGGTGTTTCGCAGCCCCCTGCATTCCCCACCCGCGAGGGGAGGCTGCGGTGGGGGGGCCAGGACGGAGGGGGCCCGGGGGCCGCTTCTCACTGCTGGGGGGGCCGGTGCGATCCCCCACCTGCCCCGTCCAACTMGGCGGCGGGTCGGTTTGCAGAGCTGCCGGCGGAGCGGGGCCGGTCCCCGTCCTCCCCTCCCGCCTCCCCAGCGCTCCGGGCGGGGCCGCTGTAACCCGAGCGCGTCCCTACAAAGTGCCCGCGCCCCCGCGGCGGCGGCAGAGTGGGGCCGGAGCCAGCGCGGAGCGAGCCCCAGCCTTGCCCGCAGCCGGAGCCGTCCCGAGCCCAGAGCCGGAGCCGGAGTGGGAGCCGTCCCCGGCCCTGCCGCCATGGGGCCACGGTGCGGGGTGCGGCGGCGCTAAGCCCGCTGCCCCCGGACTTTGCCCCGGCCCGCGCAGCGCAGGCGGCTCCGCCGCGGGAGCCCGTCACCTCCGGTAACCACGCCGTCCGCGACCCTCACCCCCGGGACTATTCGCCCCCCCCACACCCCGGGCACTCTCCCCCTCCCTGGGATCCCCCGCGGTCCCCCGCCCCGGTTAACCTTCCCCAGAGCCCTGACCCGGCTGCCGCTGGCTGGAGAGGTCGGGTTCCCGGCACCCAAGCGGGGTGTTTCCCACTTTCCGTGTCCTCTCACAAGGGGGAAGGCATTCTGCCCTCTGCTCTGCCTCCACTCAGGGCGCACCCACCCTCGCGGTGCCCCGGGGACCTCGCACCGCTGCCCTCCGGTGCCTCGGGAGGGGAGGGGGCTGCCCGCCCGGATCCGCTCACCCAACCCTGCCTGTCCCGCAGGGTGGGGTCCCCCGTGCCCGGGGTGGCCTGGAAGATGCGGCCCCTCCTGCAGGTCGTGGCGGGGCTGCTGCTGGCGGCGGCTGCACGGGGCAGGGCGATGGAACCAGGTACGGCTGCGGGGAGCTAAGCGGAGCCGGGGGGCAGCAGGAATGGGGTCGTGCTTTCGCATCCCAGCTGGGCGGCGATCCCCGGGCTGGGATGCGGGTGCTTGCCCTGGGCACGCAGCCCCACCGTTCTGTCTGCAAGGCAGGGCTGGCGGGAGCTGAGAACATGGCACGGGGACCAGCATTTCCATCAGCGACAGGACAGGGTGGCTCCAGCCAGGCTGTCCCTGTGCTGCGGGGGCTCGGCTCGCTGGGTGGACACACGTGGCAGAGCGGGGAGGGCGAGACCGCTCTGGGCTGTGGCCGCTGTGTGTGGCTCCTGGCGAGGTGCGGGCAGTCTGTACCTCGGGAAAGTGGGTGCAGGAGAAGGATGTGTCCCAGGGGACCAGACACCAGCTATCGCACATCGCTCCTGTGCTGGCCATGCACTGGGCTGGAGACACACTCGTGCCCTCCAGGCTCCCGCACGTGGGCAGTCGAGCTGCGGTGATATTGCTGTCCTGCAGCCAGGTTGTTTCTGCCCTCCACGTGCACACTCTGCTGCTGGCCATCGGCTCCACGGGCATCACCGGGGGCAACCAGGTGACGGTCCCAGCCGTGCTTGTGGCATGTTGAGGTCTGACGATGGATGTCTGGGGTGGGGTTGGTGCCCTCCTTCCGTAAGGCAGAAGAGGCTGGAGCACCCTGCACCACTGGGAGTGGTGGAAGAAYGGTGGCATGTGTGGCCTTGAACAGGGACATGCCACTGGGGAAACCATGTCCGTGTGCCTCAGGGCAGAGTCCAGCCTTTACCTGCCTCTGTGGTGGCAGAGCCAGTCACAGCACTTGCTCTCCACACTAGGATGGGCACATGGTGGGGTCCCGCTGTCAGGGAGGGGTGAGCACGGGGCTGGGTGCTCACCACATCTCTCCAGAGCTATTTGAGAGCCCGTTGCTGGAGTCAGAAGAGGAACATCTCCTGCTGGACCCAGGCAACGCATTGAAGCTGTACTGTGATGTCAACCAGAGTGGTGCCAGTGTGGTCTGGTACAAGGAGTCCCGACCMCTCGTCTCGGGGGCTCGCATCCGTCTCCGGCAGAGCCTGCTGGAGATCTCAGAGGTTGCCTATGAGGACTCAGGGCTCTACGTGTGCCGGGCACGGGGGACTGGGGAGGTCCTGCGCAACTTCACCATCTCTGTCGTGGGTAGGAGCCCCGGCAGCACCCATCTACCTTCTGGGCAGTGAGGCAGCCACTGCTCACCCCACCCTGCAGGCAGGGATGTCCCTCTCAACCCATTTCCTTTTGCAGACTCCCTGGCRTCAGGTGATGATGATGAAGATAGTGATGGGGACAGTCCCCACGGAGACCGAAATGAGGAGTCAGTCTATGTGCACAGAGGTCAGTGCCACAGCAGGGCACTGCAGGAGAGGGCAGCTGGGGCAGAACCAGGGCCATGGGGCACTGCTACCTCCTGCTCCCAGCACAGGCAGGTGGCAAGAGCCCCCACGCTGTCCCTTGGCCCCCTCCCACTGTACATCCTGCATGTCCCCAGCTCCTTACTGGACTCACCCACACCGAATGGACAAGAAGCTGTACGCAGTCCCTGCGGGGAACACGGTGAAGTTCCGCTGCCCGGCCTCAGGCAGCCCCAGCCCCAGCATCCGCTGGTTCAAGAACGGGCGCGAGTTCCGAGGGGAGCACCGCATTGGGGGCATCCGGGTATGGGCCAGCTCCCCCCASCGCAGCTCCCCTCCCAGCACCCATCTCCCCCATCTCACCTCGCTGCCCTGCCTCCCCTTCTGCAGCTCCGGCACCAGCACTGGAGCCTGGTGATGGAGAGCGTGGTGCCCTCTGACCGCGGCAACTACACTTGCCTGGTGGAAAACAGGTTTGGCAGCATCCGCTACAGCTACCTCCTGGACGTGCTGGGTGAGGATTCCTCAGCGTGGTGCTGACCTGGGCTCCCCCATGCCTGGCAGGGTCAGGGGAAGGGGTGGAGGAGCCTCTATTCATGGCCTGTCCACTGATGCAGCCCGCATGTCCCTTGCACCCTAGGGACTGGGATGGAGACCAGGCTCAGGTTGCACTGGACTGTTGCAGGGCTGGGGGAGGGCTCTCCATGGCTTCACGGTGGGTGGGGAAGGAGGGAGAAAGGAGCCCCTGCTCTTGGCCACCATCAGTGACATCGCTCTGCTCCCTGTGTGCAGAGAGGTCCCCGCACAGGCCCATCTTGCAGGCTGGGCTGCCTGCCAACACCACAGCCCTGGTGGGCAGYGATGTGGAGTTCTTCTGCAAGGTCTACAGTGATGCCCAGCCCCACATCCAGTGGCTGAAGCACATTGAAGTGAATGGCAGCAACTATGGTCCCGATGGGGTCCCCTATGTGCAAGTGCTGAAGGTAACAARGGTGGAAGCACCCAGGTCCCAAATACCCACCCTAAAGTGGTGATGGGGATGCACAGAGCCCCCCGAGGAAGARGAATACTGACCATCCATCCCTCTCTCTGACAGACTGCAGACATCAACAGCTCCGAGGTGGAGGTGCTGTACCTGCGCAATGTGTCCATGGAGGATGCTGGCGAGTACACCTGCCTGGCAGGGAACTCTATCGGCCTCTCCTACCAGTCTGCCTGGCTCACTGTCCTGCCAGGTAGGGCTGGGGTGCCACTGTGGGCTCTGGGACCCCCAGCACACAGAGGCCATGCCTCAGGCCAACCATTCACTCCCTCTAGAAGAGGAGCTGGTGCGGGAAGCTGAGGTCCCTGAGACCAAGTACACGGACATCATCATCTACACCTCGGGCTCACTGGCCGTGGCCATGGCCATCATCATCGTGGTGCTGTGCCGGATGCAGACTCAGTCGAGCAAGCAGCACCTGGAGCCTATGGCAGTCCACAAGCTCTCCAAATTCCCACTCATCCGGCAGGTGGGTGCCAAACTGGAGCCCTGGTAACACAGGGTGACCTTGGTGACCAAAGGGCTCCATGAGTGCCACTTGTGTYCATCACACCTTATTCTGCTGCTAATGTTGGGGCTGCCCTCCCCACTGCCTCCTGCATCTCCAAGTGAGGCTCTCTTTGCTTTACTGTTRGGTCTTTGTTTGGCCCTGGAGCGTAGGATATCATGGCTGAGGTCCTGTGTCTCTCTCCACAGTTTTCCCTGGATTCCAGCTCCTCYGGGAAGTCCAGCACATCCCTGATGCGTGTCACCCGTCTCTCCTCCAGCTGTGCCCCGATGCTGGCTGGTGTCATGGAGCTGGACCTGCCTCTTGATGCCAAGTGGGAGTTTCCCCGAGAMAAGTACGGTGCCATGCAGGGTACAGGGGCAGGGGCTGGAGCGGACATGTGGTGGATGAGGAGCTCTCTGTCCACCATCAGACTCCTCAGCACCACCCCAGGGCACTGGGATTCAGCTGGCATGGAGAGGAGCAGCCACACCTCCTCTGTCCCTTGGGGTTTGGCCGTGCAGTGGCAGGAAATGAGGCCATCCCTGTGATCCCTGACAGTTCTGTTTGTCCCTGCCAGGCTGGTGCTGGGGAAGCCCCTGGGGGAAGGCTGCTTTGGCCAGGTGGTGCGGGCAGAGGCTTATGGCATTGACAGAGACCGGCCGGACAGAGCTGTCACCGTGGCTGTCAAAATGCTGAAAGGTAACAGCTCCTGTGGCAGTGTCCCAGGAACAGAGGTGGCATCAGGGCCAGGCAGCAGTGCTGCCCAGCTGGCACCGTGACATGGCTCTCCTTCCCCAGACAATGCCACTGACAAGGATCTGGCTGAYCTCATATCCGAGATGGAGATGATGAAGCTCATGGATAAACACAAGAACATTATCAACCTCCTGGGAGTCTGCACACAGGATGGTGAGGGGGCTCTGCAGGCAGGGTTTGGGCAGGGCACGGGCAGGATGGGTATGGGGACTGCTGGGGTCATTGGGTAACTGGGAAGGGACAAGGCAGGCAGGAGCTGAGCAAGTGGCCACCCTTCCCAGGGCCATTGTACGTGATTGTGGAGTTTGCTGCCAAGGGCAACCTGCGCGAGTACCTCCGTGCCCGCCGCCCCCCGACGCCTGACTACGCTTTTGATGTCATTGCAATGCCCGAGGAGCAGCTTTCCTTCAAGGATCTGGTCTCCTGTGTCTACCAGGTGGCCCGTGGCATGGAGTACCTGGAGTCCAAACGGGTAGGGCTGGCATGGCCTGCGTGGGCTGCCTGTGCTGGGCACAGCTGGGGAGAGCATGGCRGTGACAGAGGAGCTGTGTGTCCCTGGKGAAYCCACTGTCCCCTTGGAAAGGGAGCCTAGCTCGTTCCCACAGGCTGTCCAGAACCTCCCAGCCCCATCCAACAAAGCTCAAGGCAGTAGCWCCCCAAAAACATGGGACTCCGAGCCTGACCCACCCCCTGGGGAAGTGTGTGTGGCCCCGCACTGTGCCCACCGCTGCAGCCAGGCCAACGAGGGGATGGATGTGTGGGAAGGAAACAGCAGTTTTGGGTGTTTGACGGGGACATGTGGAGCTGGAGTCACTGAGTCACACCCCTGTGGGCGATGCTCTTCCCCGGCAGTGCATCCACCGTGACCTGGCTGCCCGCAAYGTGCTGGTGACAGCAGAGAGYGTGATGAAGATCGCTGACTTTGGCTTGGCCAGGGACGTCCACGACATCGACTACTACAAGAAAACCAGCAAYGTGAGTGGGGCTCCTGGGAGAGGGGCACAGGGATCCCCAGCCAGGGCTGAGCTRAGCAGGGGTTTGCTCTCATAGGGTCGCCTGCCAGTGAAGTGGATGGCACCTGAGGCCCTGTTTGACCGTGTCTACACCCACCAGAGTGATGTGTGAGTCCTGAGGGGAATKAGGGTCTGCTGGGTGTGGGATGAGGATGCTGTTGGTGTGGGACAAGGCAGTGCCATGGKGTTGTGCATGTACTGGAGGGTCCCTGTGATACTCTGTGGGCACAGTAGGGGTGATCCACCCTCTCCCATCSCTGTTCCCACAGCACTGCAGAGTGCAGTGAGCCAAGCTGGGGGACAGCCCTACGATGTGGTTCACCCCACTCTTCCATGCACAATCACTAGGTGGTCCTTTGGGATCCTGATGTGGGARATCTTCACTCTGGGAGGCTCCCCATACCCTGGCATCCCTGTGGAGGAGCTGTTCAAGCTGCTGAAGGAGGGGCACCGCATGGACCGGCCTTCCAACTGCACCCATGAGCTGTGAGTGCTGGCCAGCAGGGTGGGCAGGGGGCACGGTGAGACCCCGCTAACAGCCCCTCGTCCCCAGGTACATGCTGATGAGGGAGTGCTGGCACGCTGTGCCCTCGCAGCGCCCCACCTTCAAGCAGCTCGTGGAGGGGCTGGACAAGATCCTGGCGGCCGTTTCGGAGGAGGTGAGAGCTGGGGAGTCTGGTGGGTGAGGGGTGGGCAGTGTGGGTGCTGACAGCGCTGGTGCTGATGGCACCATCCCTCCTTGCAGTACCTGGACCTGTCCATGCCCTTCGAGCAGTACTCGCCCTCCTGCGAGGACACCGCCAGCTCCTGCTCCTCAGACGACTCGGTGTTCACCCACGACCCGCTGCCGCTGGCTCCCCGCCTCTTCTCCTACCCCAGCRTGAGGACTTAGGGGTGGACAGGCAAGGGTGATGCTGAGGCCATGTGCTGAATTCGGAGCGGGTCTGGGTTCCTGCAGCGTCCCTGCTTTGTCTGGGCTGAGCATTGGGTTGGCAGGGCCCTGAGCCACAGCACGGGAGCAGGGTGTCCCCCTCTCCAGGCTCCTTTTGGGCACAGAGCCATCAGCCCTGGCTGAGATCTGCCTGGAATTGTGGGGCAGCAGGAGCTAGAGCCTCTGCAGGCAGGCACTGCCTGGGATGCCCAGGGAGATGGGCTTTGGCCAGTGCTTCAGTGGAAATGTCTGTGGTCAGGAGTCCTGCTGCTGCCAGGCTCCTGCTGCGTTCTGTACATAGCCACAGAGATGAATATTTATGTACRTGAAATAGCAACCTGATAAATTATTTTTTTTAATACACCCCAGTGTAGTTTCTGGGCTGTTCCTGGGGCACAAAAGGCTCACCTAAGCTTGGAAGGCAGGTCAGGGGTTGCTTCCTCACTGCTCCCTCACCCCAGCCAGCACAGGGGCCTGCAATCACTCCTGGGGGACACAGAGGCAGTGCCACAGGTGYAGGAAGCGATGTCCCCACTCCCGTGCCTCCAGACCCGCTCCAGCACAAAGCRCCCTCGCATCTGTTCCCCATTAGCCACTGCTGCACTAAGCCACCGTGAACTGCGCTACCAACATCTCCCTGAAACCGATCCCCCAACTGCCGTGGGCTCCCAGGCTGGGAAARTGCTCTGGGGCCCAGCCCCACGCACTGGGGACCCCCCGCACCCTCCYGCTCAGGCCAGCCCAGCACTCCAGATAAAAGTGAGCTACAGGCTCTGCACTGTCTCCCCAAACCCYCTGACAGCACAAGTTGGGGGTGTCCAGCCCCTGTCCCTGCTCTCTGGTGCCTCTTTTGCACCCCCCCCCCTTGCCCTGTGGTGCCCGGCAATGACGGCAGCGTGGGCAGGGAGGGCTGCAGCTGTCTCACCCCCTCCTGCCAGCCCGCTCCCTGGGTCTAGGGTTTCATCTAGGGCCAGGCTTTGCCGGCCGTTAGCCCCAGGATCTGGTTTCCTCCTTCAGCTCCCAGCTGCACTCGCAGCCCCCCGCCTGGAAGCTGCCTCTTCCAGCATGGAAGCTGGCTCTGTGGCACAGCCTGCCCCAAAACAACCCAAGGGGATGGGGGCTGGCAGGTRCTGTGGGGCAGGACCTGGGCCCAGGGCAGCTGGAATGGGAGTCCCTCAATCCTGGTTGCTGCTGTGATGGTGCTGGGGTCTGGGATCTCAAGAGACACAGATCTTGGGACTTATCCATGGGTGCTGTGCCCGTTGTGGATTGTGTGTGCTGGGGAGCTCAAAGCTTTCAGAAGCATCCCGATGTCCCCTCCTTGTCACAGCCCCTCACAGGGCTGCTGGGGGGATCCCACTCCACCGGCATGCTCGCAGCYTCCATCCCCAGCCCAGCTCCCCCTCTGTTGGGATGAGCCCCCCATTCCAGCAGGGCGGGCAGAGGCAGACAGCCCACTGGCAGGTGTGAAACCTGCCTGTSCCGGCAGCCTGCCTGCCCGGGAAGGATCCCAGCTGTCCGCTAATGTGCCAGAACCAATGCATTTTGCACAGCCCTGAATGGGGCATTCACACGCTGAAGGGCAAATTGCCCAAGCTGCCCACAGGGGCTGCCCAGATCCCAACCGGGACTGGGACTGGACACGGACAGGGGCTGTGCTCAGCTTGCCCCCACCTCACATCAGACTGGGGGCAGCACAGGGGGCAGGTACTTCTTGTTCACCCTGCACTGCGCTTTCCCTGGAAAATGGGGCCACAGCCAATTTCACAGGGTGAGGCATAGGTGGGTTTGCTAATCCTTGATACCATGGGGGTGGGCATAACGGGACATTATGATAGGGACCTGCCATCCCCTGCCACAGCCTCACTCCATCCCTGCACACTTGAAAGGCTTGCTGCAGGTGCAGGCAGTGCCTGYTACCCACAGCCCACATAACCCACACCAGTGCAGCCCAGGGATGCTTTCAGTGTCCTGGCAGTGCCCAGCACTGTGCCCACCTGCCTATCCCATGCACCACTGCATCCCCCAGTGAACCCCCCAGAGCTGCAGCAGTGGGGGCATGGGCTGTGCCAGAGCCAGCACCGCCAGGCACAGGGCAGCTGGGGCCATGGCTGGGCAGAGAGGCAGCCCGAGGCATCCCACAGCCCCACGACAACTGGAGGCAGTTTTTATTGTTTAACATTCCTGGTATTTTCTGTCAGGGCTGAACCAATTGTCCTTAATCCGCCAGGCTCTGCTGGCCAAACAAGTGTGGCTGAGCCACCAGCATCCTGTCCGCACGAACAGGCCCCTTTTGTGAGGGGGATTTAGCGTGTAGCCCAGTAAATCCTGTTGGTTTCCTGAGGCAGCGTTCCCACACACCCCCACCACCACAGCCCCCTCCTCACCCGCCTGCTCCCAGTCCCTGGGCCCTGGCACTGCTCCCTGCCCAGCCGTGCCCACGGGCATCCTGCCTGCCCAAATTCTGGAGCYTCGTACCTGCTGCCCCACCAGAACYTGCCCACTCCAGGGCTGCAGCTTCTCCCTGCATGTTTCTGGAATGTGTCTGTGGGTCCATGTGGGATGTTGGTGGGGCTGAGAAGCTTCACAGACTACTGGTCCTTCATGGGATGCTGTGGTCCCTATCGGGGAGTACTGTGGTTCTGGAASGATGCTGTAGTCCTGGAGGAGATGCTGTGGTCCCCGCGGAAATGCTGAGCCCTAGAGAAGGTGGCTCTGCTCTGGGCTGGGGGAGGACGGTGGCAGGGTAAGATGCTGAATCCTTGGGGGAATGCTGAGTCCTGATGAATATGGTTCTGGTCCGGGGAGGAATGCTGAGCCCCGGGGCAGACAGCGCCGCAGGGGCCRGGACACCAGCTCGTTCCTCATTCCAGCTCCGGGATGTGGCTCCCAGCCCCTGCCCGGAGATGCCTTTGCTTAACGACTCTGTTGTTTGGCCGGGAGCTGATGTTGTCTTTTCTCCCCAAAACAAAGGCGACAGGATTTTATCTCCGCGGAGAATCTGGTTTCTGTGAGATGCAGAAAGCCTCTGGCCCCGGGCAGGGCAGGATGAGGCTGGCGGGGCGGAAAGGCACCAGGCTGCTGTCTGCCCCACTGGTAGGAGGAGCTGGCACTGCCCCTCTGGCTGCTCCTGCCTGCCACAGCCCCCCTTCCCCCCTGCCTGTCGTTGTCCCGTGACTGTGCCCCATGTGCCCAGAAGGGAGGGAAGAGTCCCCATGAGCCAGCGGACAGGGAAAAGGGGCCCGTGAGCACCCACACAGCGGGGTAGAGGCTGAGGCCTGTCTCTCCTSTGGAGAATCCAAACATTGGATCCCGCCAGAGTTCCTGCATCCAGGGACACCCCACATGCTGATGTAGACACACACAGATGGAGGAGTGCACCCAACACCCCTCATCCCCCCACCTGCAGCTCCTATCCATGTTCAAGCACCTGCACACACACACACACACACACACACACACACACACACACACACACACACGTGTCCATGTGTGCACACTCGCACCACTTGCACACATCCCAGACATACCCTCCATGCAAGAACACCCCCATGCATGCATCCACCTCCAGCCCAGCACACACACCGCATCTCCCACAACACCCCCACGCACCCCCATACACCCCCACACACCCC
>NW_026623594.1:356714-359795 GCF_030028575.1 Malurus melanocephalus
AGCAGCTGCGCGGGGAGGGCAGAACGGAGCGGGCGGGCAGCTCCCCTGCCGCACACCCCCCGCTTTTTCGGCTGGTGACAGTGGCCTTCGCGGCAGGACAGCCACCGGACTGTGTCGGAAGGATGACAAACACCACTRGGAAAAACGGTCTGCGGCATGGGGATGTATCCTGGCTCTGTTCTCCATCATCCATACAGATGGATGGGGCTGGGAGTGGGGCARGGCAGGGGATCAGGCTGCAGAACTACGCTGTGTCTCAGTGTGTATCTCATTTCTATCCCTCCGGATGACAGGACCAGTGTGGGAAGGGCACCCCATGGGCACTGGTCGCATGGAGCCAGAGGCTCTGGCTCCTCTCTGGCTCTACCATTGGTGGAAGGACCAAAGCCCAGCGTGGGCTCAGCCTCGTTGCCCAGGGCTGGAAGCCCYGACACCCCCTGAGGTGGGGAAGGGGGGCATCCTGAGGCTGGGGAAGCAGGACGATCCCGAGAGCAGCTGCAGCACCAGAGGGGCTGGACCTCGGTCCCTCGGGATTATTCCCATGCCGCATATGGCCGCTGCAGAGATCGGCCTCCAGGTGACAGTCCAGTTATAGCTCTTCCCCGCCGGGCAGATTTGCTCCGTAGTGATGGCTTCTTCGTGGCAGGGGTCCTGCCCGCACCTACCGCCCTTGTGTGTCCCCGGGCTGCCCCTTGCAAGGTTTCGGGGAGCTATGGGAGCACCAGGGCAAGGGAACTGCAAGGTGAAGGACCCGGGAAGCCGAGGTCACCCCGGCAGGAACAGCCCCGGCGCTCCTGCYGCTCCATCCCTGCGGTTTCAAACCCCGCAAGTCGCTTCCTGGGGGAAAGGGGGCCCCCGGCAAACCCTCYGGGCAGGATGCTCTCCGCTCCTCTCCTCTCCTCCTCTGCTTCCTTCCTCTCCCCCAGGCCGGGCCAGCCCTCCCCCCCTACCGCGACTCCCCAGCCGCGACTCCTTAACCCTTTCGCCCACGCTCCCGGCCGTGATCCAGCCSCACGGCCACGGCTTCCAGCCGCCGCCCCCGGCCCTTTGTGCCGGATCTCGGTGCTGGCCCCGGGGTCCGCGCTCCCCCTGRGCCCCGCCCCGGCGAACATCCGCGGCCGGAGGCGACTCGCATCCTCCCCACGGCTCCCGCGGGACGCGCGTGGGCCGCAGTTCCCTCCGCGCCGGGGTCTGGGGCTGCCCCCCCGCCGGCCGTAACGCCCCCATCCCCTTCGGGCGGAGCCCGCGGGAGTCTCCGGTGCGGGGCCGCGCTCCCTTCGGCATCACCGCGGCGGCGGGGAGCGGCCATGGCGGGAGCCGGGAACGCACATTCCCGCCGGGAGCGGSGGCACCGGGCCGTTCCCGTGCGGGAACCGTGCGGGCTGTGCGCGGGCACCGGRGCCTGCAGAGGGAGCCCGCAGTGCCGGGCGGCTCCGTGGCCACCGGCCTGACCGGCCGCAGAGCCCCGGCGTGCGCTGGGAGCCGGGCTGGGCTGGGGGGTGAGCAGGATCGCGGAGTGGGGGGCTCAGGGCGAACCCCGCGGCAGGGAGGCCCCGCTCCCCGCTGCAGCCCGCACACAAAGCCCTGCGGCGGCAGGGCCGGCCACGCTGCCCGCTGTGCCGCACATCCGGGCGGGAGCGGSAGGCATGGCCGGGATGCCATTTCCCTGTTCCTCTGCCGGAAGAGACGGGCTGGAGAAGGGCCCTTCCTGCGGGCGCTGGCCGTGGCACGGGCAGAGGTGACACAGCACATGAGAAGTGCGTCTGAGGGCGTCTCGCCACCACTGCCCCGTTCCTCTCTGCAGCGGTAACCACACGGCTGCAGGTGGATCGTTGTGGAGCTCCGCTGGGACAGCGGGATGGGGACATATCTCGGGGTGCCCAGAGCTGCCTGGGCATCACTGCCCGAGTGGTACAGCCCTTGCACACCAGTGTCCCGTCGGGATATGCCGTGCCGTGTGCCCATGGGCTGCGGGCTCATGGGGAAACCAGGCTGGGACGTGTCCTGATGGYGGCTCCGGCTCTCCCCACTCAGCCTAAGAGGGGGCACATCAGCAAAAGGAGAGCAGCTGGTGACAGTGAGGGCCCAGGACAGTTTCACTGCTTGGAAATATCCCTAAACATCTCCCCAGGTTGCTCACTGGATCTCAGACACCAGGCTCTGGGAAGACACCGCCCTGCGCAGGGCCCTGCCCGCCCCTGGGGGGTATAAATAAACCATTAGCTTTATTTTGGGAACGTGGCAGAAACGTGCGGGGCAGGTTGCTCCAAAGAGMAAGGAGGAAAGTTGGCTGCTGGGCACTCTCCAAGTGCGCCAGGCTGYGGCTACCAGAGCTGGAGTCAATSCYGGGGAGATTGACAATGTGTTTCCCCCATTCAGGTGTAAACCAAGGGACCTAGGCATGCCGRATGATGCCCGAGCTCTGTGTAGGTGGGGAGAACTGTGTGGATACTGGGACTCGGTGCCAAGTTCATYCAGCACTGGGCACAGCATGACCCCAGCTCCCACATGTCACCATGGCACATGAGCACAGTGTGAAAGGACCCAAAATAGGTCAGGTGCCTCCAGCTGAGCCCTGGGCTGGGACTTCGGAGGTACAAACATGTCATGAGCAAAACTTCCTGCCGAGCCACCCCACCCTCCGTGGGTGTGCTGGAGTGGCATGAGCTGAACATGGCAGTCACTCTGTGATGGCAGCACACCAGTGGGATGACAGTGGGTCGGGGACCTTGGTGTGACCCCTCAGGAGTAGATGGTGGGAGAAATGGCTGCTCCATCGCTAGCCACAGACAGGGCAGAGGGAGCGCTTGGGCAAGACCCCAGGGGCACCAGGAAGCCAAGTGCCTTCAATGGGGCTGCCAAGGTGCGCAGGCAGGCAGGAGGCAAGTCCTCACTRTCTCGCCGAGGTGCCAGCCTGTAGCGGCTCCAGGACAGCGTTTCAGCGGGGAAAAGCTGTGCCTGCGGGGCAGCGAGGCCCGGGCAGCGGGCGCTCCCTGTTTGGGTGTGCAGAGCGGCTGCTCCGGGGCCCAGCSCGGCGGGGGGAGTGCGGCGCCAGCACGGCCGGGGGCTCCCGCACGGGCC
>NW_026623594.1:361130-390500 GCF_030028575.1 Malurus melanocephalus
GCGTCTCCCCATCCGCCCGCTCCGGGGGCAGGCGCCGAGCCGCCCGCGGCACCCGCAGGTGAGCGGCGGCCCTGCGGCAGCCTCCAGCAGGGCGAGCGACCCCGGCGCCGGCCGTGCTGTGCCGAGCCGGGGTGGCCGGGCCGCGGCCTGGGGCCTGTAGTGCGGCGGTGGCGGAGCGGGGCCGGCGGAGCCAAACGCGGCCCCCGGGTGCGGCTGCCATTTTGCGGTGCGGGCCGGGCTGACCCCATTGTGCTGTKCCCGCAGGTGGATGCCCGCCGCCCGGCATGGAGCAGGCCTGCGAAGTGAGCCGCCGCAGCTGCCTCGTCCCTTTCGGCACCTCTCTGTCGGCCGCCGAGCCCAAGGGCGGCCCCTTCAGCGAGGCCCGCGGCCCCGAGCCGCCCGCCATGCAGCTGGCGGCCGCCAAGCCCGGTTACGGCCAGGACCCGTCGTCCTGCTACATCCCGCTGCGCCGGCTGCAGGACTTGGCCTCCATGATCAACGCCGAGTACCTCGGCGGTGCCGCCGACGGCGCTGAGGCCCTGCCCGACCCTGGCTCTCCGGCCCCGCGGCTGCCCGCGGCGCAGGACCCGGCGGCCGAGGTGCCCCGCGGGGCCCGGGCCTTCCCCCTGCTCTTGCGGGACGGCGGAGAGGAGGCGCCGGAGGAGGAGGAGGAGGGCGCCGAGACTCCGGAGGAGGAGGAGGAGGASGACKACGACGACKACGACGACGACGACGACKACGACTACGASKAMGAGGARGAGGAGGAGGACGACGACGACGAGGAGGAGGTGACAGATCCCGGGAAGCGGAGCCGCGGCCGCTCCGCTTCGCAGCGGGGCCCCGACAGCCGCCTGCAGCCGACCGAGTCGGTGCCGGAGGGCGGCCCCGGGGAGAAGCCCGAGTCCTCGGCGGCCCTGCAACTCGTAAGCACCGTCGGGTCGCGGGCGGGGGGGCCGTGGCCGCTGCCATTTTGCGGTGCGGCAGGGCCTGGCCGGCCGCGCTGCCTCCCTCGSCCCGGCACCCCGGAGGATGGGAGCCATCTTACCGAGCCAGGGGACCGTGCCGGGGCCAGCGCGGGCTGTCACCGCGCTCACCGCGCACCTGTGTCCCGGCGCGGCCGCCCGCGCTCCCCCCGCCGCTTTTTCTCCCGTCAGGAATAAGAGGCACCATCCYTCTGCCCAGCAACTCGCTGCGGAGTTCCCGGTGGAGTTTTTTCCCCGTTTGAAGGGTTTTTTTTTTTTTGAGCGCAGTGCAGAGGAGGAGGGCAGGAGGGAGCGTTCCCATCTCCTGCCGCTTTGGCTGAACGCTGTCAGAGGCTCTTTGTCTGGCCAGGCCTGAGGTTCCCGAGCTGAGAGACCTTGGCGGTGGCCAGGGAGAGGCCGTGTCATGGCCTGACAGACCTCACGGGTAGCAAATATTGCCTCTTATTCAGGCTTCCTTTTTTTTTGTAAATTTCTTTCYACACTCACAAATTCCTTTAGTTTATTTATGATGTAATTGACAAGAAGCAAAACCGGTGAAACTTCAAGAGTTCTGAAAGGAGATAGGTGAATTTCGTAWTTTTTTGGTGTAAATTTCTTTTGAATCCAAGTATATTTCTCAGTGTGACTTYTATTTGCAGCCGTATATGTRTATTTCCTKCAGGTTTTCAGTAATCTTTTTCTTSAGTATGTTTTTGCAATCTCARGGTTTCTTTCTGGAGGATACTCTAGGATTTAAGCATTGATGCAGAGTTTGAAGATTAGCTCAGGACTAATGCTGAAATCATCTTGCTCTCTCATTTCAGTAGAGCCACTGATTCCGGGCAGATCGTGCTGGGGCACTTGGGAGGCAGGACTGTGTTCCTTGGGAACACTCAGTGTTCCTGCTGTGTGCCCTGGGAGGTGGAGAGCACTTGTCACAGAGTGCCCGTGGAAGGGGTGATTTCAGGAAGATGCTGACAACAGCTTAATATATTTGTGAAACAGCTCAGGCATGTAGATACTCTTCAGCGTTCCTGGGCAAGAATCCCTCGGTCTTTGGTGGTGAGAGGCTGCTGTGGGTCTGAGGTTTGTGCATCTCCTCAGTTTTGTTTTGCAGAGCAAAAYGGGCATCTCTCACAGACATGTGCTCGGTGATGCGGTTGTGGGAGGGTCTCACTTTGTAAACAGAAGCTCGCTGAGGTACTTTCACAACACTTGCCTTTACACCATGCTCCACCACGGAACTGCAGCTGGTACGGTGGGAAAACTGTCCTGGAGATAGAGCCTGCTATTTGARTATGTAAGGAGGGTTGACTTTTCAGCAAAACTGCCTTGGCTGTGTGCTATAGTTAGCCTGRCTGGGTTGTTCTGGTGACTTGAAAGCATAACTGCACTCCTAAAAAAAATGCAAGGAAGAAAAGCATTTTTTAGGCARCTTGAGGTCCTCCTTTCGCTAAGTCTTGCATTCTTTTGCCAGTAWGTAAATGCATGTTGTCTGAGTGGTTCTTCATTTTAGCCCCACTGCCTGTGGAATGAGAAGAGACAGGGATTTTCCTCTGTGCCAAGTTACCACTGAGACAATTAGAATCTTTTAATTGTTGAACRTGACATAGTAGCTAGAAATAACCAGACTTGCTCCTCAGGTCATGTATTCATTTAGGTGTTTAATTCTAGTCTCATCTGTGTTTGGTAACTGGAATCAACTTTTTTTTTTGATAGCCTGCTAAACTTAAAACAAAAACTCACCCCCAAAAAAGTACCACGATTGTCTGGGAGTTCTGGACAGCTATTTTTAGTCTTATCATCGCTGGGCTACTCTTACTTTTATGCTGCCTAATGATGGGGCTCCTCCACCTTACAGCAAGCTTTTATTTTTGAGGCTCATGGCTCTTGAGTGTGCCGCTGCTGCTCAAACTTCCTGTTTTGCCAAGAGGGAAGTGTGTGTGTATTTCGGATGTCTGTGTCTGCCCCTTGAAAGATTTGAATTTTTCRATAGATGCTTGCTTTGAAAAGACTGGTTTCTGAAGTGTCAAGAGTGTTTCCAGCAGAAGGRCCAGAATTTGGTTTAGTCTTAAATGGCATGCAAAGTCCAGCATTTAAATAATGCCTCTGGGCAGGAGGGGTGGTGGSAGGTATTGTTTTGCATGGGGATTTGTTAATAGCCCTGGCACCCGCTGATCTCAGACAGGGGAGATTGGTCAGGTGCCATTCAGTTGCAAAGAGAGATGTGCCTATTCTGAAGTGAAGCTATTTTAAGTGCCGACTTAATTTCYCCTTAAGGGTGTCTGAAGTTCCCAGCAGCTCCCGACAGTTTTTGTGTTGTAGGGAAGGAAATTATAGCAGCAGTCCTTGGGTCTTGTTCTCCAGAGGTGATGGTACAGTAGCTGCTGGCTTGCTGYCTTGTGCACATGTTGGGCTATGGCCGTTTAAATTTAAATAGGTGGTTGTTCTTGAATATCTCTGTTCTTTACCATCTTGATATGAGTTTGTCTGTAGTGCTCTCCTGGGCTTCCAAGTTGCAGAGGCCCTGGACATCCTTGTGTAAAGTTGTGTAAAGAGGGAGAAGTGGGCCCGGACAGACTCCAGTGCTGSGGAGGATGGATGCAGCCACAGGAGGTCTGAGCACCATAGATATTTCTTGAATTTAAATGCTGAAGATTTGGAGCAGGTGGACTTGTTTCTTGCAGAACTCTAACAAGGAAATTTTGCTCTTCTAATACAACTTTTGGTGCCTTATTACTTCATTTTGTTGGCTCGTTGATTTTTAGTTGCTACCCACGGAGTGTGTTTGAGTCATTTGATTTGCRGAGTTGAGCACTCGAGGAAGCAGAGAGTTCTTGGATTCGGGTAACTCTGGGCCACTCCTGCTGTGTGTACGTTATGCATTCACAATCTGTTCTTTCCATGGAACTGATGGTTTCAGACTTCAGGATGTGCAGAGGCTTGCATGAGGGTCAGTGTTGCTTGTCATTATTATTTCTTTGTTGTCCATTCCCCCGAAGCAGTAGTAGTGTGATGTTTGGGTAATGGCAGTGAGGAAGTGAGGTACAGGGAAATCTAGATCCAGATCTTTCATCCCTAAGAATGGCTGCTTCCATGGGCTGCATGTGAGGTATGAGCAGGGCATGTGTGTAAGGCTCGTGGAAGGTTTTTGCTTTACCAGAATCACACTGTTTGTACTATATTAGAGCTACTGAAGGSCCGCAGTCCTCTCGAGGATTAATCCATGATGAACTTGAGTTCTGTTCTAATCTGCAGCTCTGGAAGGGCTCTTTATAACTCTTGTTATAAAGTGTTGGTGTTGCCTGTGTTAGAGTAACTCTGGTGCTTGGTTTATTAACTGGTGTGTGTGGTGCCATTTCTCTCTCTGCTAAAAATAAAATGAAGGAACCAAAACCATGTGATGCTTGCTACTCGTGTAAACATTTCCGAAAGAATCTCTACTATAGACTGTTGATTTGAGGTGTAACTAATTGCTGATAACATTATATCCCTGAGATTTAATAGGCATGGCAGTGGTTTGTTTTAGCAGAAAAYATAAATTTCTCTGGTCAGCTGACATCTTCATGGTGAGGACATGAATTCTGTTTGGCCGTTGGTGCTTCCTGCGGGCATCGTCTCCTGCTTTGTGCACCTGGAGAGAACAGGYTCTTTGTGTGCTACTGTCCCCATGCCACTGATCTTTCACACGTCCCTCTTTGCCACTAGGATTTGCAATGTTTGGAAGATGGTATTATGTCACAGAAAAGAGCATGTAGCTGGATCTTGTCTTGCTGTGCAGCCTGATGGCACCGACCAGGCCTTGTACTGAGGGACGTTCCTGTCTCAGATATCTCTAAACTTACCTATAAAGGACTTCAGCCATGGTGGGCAGCCAGAAGAATGGGTATTTCTACAGTGAGGGCCCTGTCCTGGCCTGTTACTGTTTGACCATGAATTTTTTAGGTCCTTAATGACTCGATTTCACGATGTGATGATACTGCATCATCTCTCGGTTGTGGTGGAGGTGTGAGTGGGTGAGTGTTAGGAGCTGTCACAGCAGGACCTGATGTGTATGAGAGTGTTAGAGCAGCTCATTCTGAGTGTTTTGAATAGTCTGTAGGATCCAGAGCTCTCCTGAACAGCAGGTTGGATCCTGGGAGCATTTATCATAGCATTTGGCTGAGATTGCCCTTCCTCTCCTTGTTTCATTGYATTTTGTTCTCTGTTTGCTGATTAGGTGTGAAATATCTGTTTGTATGTGATGGTACWGGAAATGACTTGGTTTCTCTAGAAAATACCTGGTGTTCCGTGTGAAATTTGAATGACTGATGCCTTCGTGGTTCATGTTCTGAAGCTGAATGTGTCTGTTTGCAAATAGCAAAACCAGAGGTATTTTCYTGCAGATGGGACAGTTTTGAAAGTGAGGTTTTACTGGATATAGTGACAGAAACCKCTGTAATTTCTGCTTTCTATATTTAAGACCTATTTTTAAAACTTGAGCCAGAGAAAAGTTGTTCAAGCCATGTCCTGATTAATATACTCTTTGCAGTTGTAAGTCTGGTAATGGTAGCAACAGAATTGGCTTTTATAAGTGGTTTTCTGAGCTGGATGCTGCCTCTCAGGCTCTGCTGGCTCTGCTGACTGACTCCACATGCTGGTGATTTCTTTTGGAAAAGTGTATCTGCCGCAACTTGAACCTTTTTTCCTAACAAATCTTAGGTTGTTGAGGTTGTATGATTCAAGTCTTGCTGTTACAACTTCTTCTCAGGCCTTGCTGTAGCAGTAACCTTTGACTTCAGAACAGCATATTCTGCATGAAGTCATGGATTTGTTGATTGCCTCTTGCAGTGTAGCAGCTTCTTGTTGTACTTCATTACACCCTGTTCCCAGAAGTGGGGTTAAACTGTGTGCTATGCAACAATTATTAAGGTTTTTTTTAAATTTCCTCAAGTTAACTGAACAAATGTGTAGCTCACTCAAGAGGAGAACTCTGAATATGGTTAACAAGCTACCTGAGCCCCAAGAAAAAATGTGTTATTCTCTAAGTTATAATTGAGATGGTATTTCTTTAAAATATATTCATAATTCAAAAATCAGTGTTATGGATGATGATCAATTTTCAGTGCAGTTGCTTAGAATATACTTCTGCTTTTCTTGGCTGTGACTGACATCTTCTTGTATGTAGTAATTTTGTTTTTCTGTTATTCGCTCTAGCATTTAGAAGGGTATAGGGGATAGAAGCACCTGAAAGAAGAAATCTTAGCAGGCAGGGGGGATGTCCTGGGAGTTGAAAAACCCAACAATTTATGTGAATGCCATTTTTAACACCAAAGAACTATGACCTATGTTCTGTTCTGTCTGCATAGAGCCATCTGGTGTGGAATGGTAACGCAGGGGAGTTTGGCATGGCTGCAGAGCTGTGGTGCCATGCTGTGGAAAACTGAGGTGGAAATTTGGAGCCCCACTGGTTCAGTGCTGGGTAGGAGCACGGRCGTTGCTTTGGCTGATCTGAGTGGGTGCTCCTGACTCCAGCGCCCAGGAGAGGGGAAGATGCTGCCATCTGTTACAATGGGTGCCAGCTGAAGTTCTCTGTACTTGTTAATCCAGTGTGGCTGCTCACAGTAGCTCTGCAGCAGTGATTAAATGTGCGACAGAGATAAAGATGGCCTGGGTGTGCATCCATCTCTTTTGTGTCCAAAAGCATTGATGAAGCCTGGAAGAATTTCAGCAGTATGTCTTGCCTCTGCTGAAGGATKGTAAAGCACTTGTTAAAATTGACAYGCTGACTTTCTGTGGTTATCACTAAGATTTATCTCACACTATTCTTTGGGAAAATGGCCAAAAGAAGTTGAGAGAAAAGTCACCTTGTGTATCACTTCCTTCCCTCACAAGAGCAGGCTGGTCTTGGCTGGGTACTTTCCCTGCTGTCTCTAGAACAGCCCAAGCAGAAGGGTTAAGTTGTCCCAACTCATTGCCTGGACTGGTTGTARCCTTGGCAGTGATGGAGCTGCACAATCCACAGGAGAATGAATGGCTTTTCCAGCAGCAGCCTCTGCTCTTTGGGGCTGAGGTGCTGCGGGGGCTCTGCATGAAGAGCAAGGCTGCAGGTGGAAGGGGCACCACACGCCTGGCATCAGGGAAGGGAGTGCTTTGGGAGCATTGTTTGTAGCTGAATCACAKGGAAATGGCAGCACATCTCCAGTCCCGTAGGCTTCCCCATGTGTTTTCCTATCCTCTTTCTCATGTGGTGGAGCGCTGGGGTTAGGAAGGGTTAGCAAGAAAAGCTTTGAGTGAGTTCTTGATAGAGAACTTGTTCTGTGGGTTACATGCCCTACTGGACAGCTACAGATGCTGCTGGAGGTGGCACATCCCACAGCGGGGCWCTTCAGGAAAAACAGTTTCATAGTAAAATAGTAATAGAATAAAATAGCAGCATAATTTGTTTTAGCTTTCAGATACTCATCAGAGCTAATGCACTGGGGAGTCCTTTTTTATTTTCAGACATTGACTTTTGTGTGTGAGACACCAGAAGTGTTGAGTTGGATKGACCAATCCAAGTGTTTTATCCAAGCCAAAGGATGGAGAATGCCTTTTGGTGTGGTATTCTTTAGGAAAAGGTGAACAGTGAATTTCCTGCACAGTAGTATCTCAGCACACTGGAAACATCAAGTTTCTTCTTTAGCTCCTGTAGTTGCAGTGCTGAGTGTGCAGTGAGATTCTCATCCTCAGCCCTGCTTGAAGCTTCCATGTTCCACTTGTTTTGGAGGAGAAAGTGTTCATGACTTTCCCTCCCACTGTTGGTGAGAAGATAAAAACCTGCTGTTGCCTAATGCAAGAAGGGTGAGGAGCAGAATGGTTATCATCCTTTCAGTAGTTCCTCCCCATGCCCTGATGTTACTTTGTTGTTTGGTTTTCCCAAGTACCTGTTCTGACTTCCTGCTGTTCTGGCTAATGTGGTGACTGCCCACAGATACCTAAATAACAGCAGTAAAACAAGTCAGATTCATCTTGTTTCTAGTTGGCTGTCCTCTTACAGCATGTTCACAATGTTTAGGAAACTGGATTCACCACAGAAAGGTTTGGGAAGCCTGTCTTRAAAMTAAGTTTGTGGTACCTGGTGCCTGAAGCATGAACTTGCCTCAAATAATGACTTTGAGTGTGGATATTAGGAAAGAAATAAGCACAAGATAAATTTATTGCCCTGCTAAGTGGTCAAAAATTCTGATTTCATTTTTAGCAGGGATTCAGAAAAATTAAAACTTAATTTTATRTGAATAGAGTTTAGGTTTCTTTTGGAAAAATTACGTAATTGTATAGGGGAAATTACATGCTGAATGCCACCTCATTTTTGGGAGGTTATGGTTTAGTGTAAGAGGCATCTTTTTATTTGGACTAGCAAAGTGGGATTATCCCTTCCTATCCTGTGGGTAAATAAAAGCTTCTGCAGAAGATGAGATTTGTAAGTCCCCGCTAAATGTTTRTTGCTTTTAAAGAATCCCTTGAATTTAAAGAAACCCAAACAACATCAACAACCAAACCAAAACAAGGAACAAACCAGYTGATTACATTTAATTCAACCCAAACTGACACTTTTTATCTCTTGGGGTTCTAATACAGTCACTCTTTACACTGTACGTGTTGTTCTCTAGTTTTGCTTCATTACGGTTACAGCTTAAGCTGTAATGAATAGAACACACATATATAAATTAGAATAGCCAAGTTTCATTTCACATAGTTCAAATCTGTTTTTCATTTCATGGATTTAGAAACTTCGTGTCTGCAAATGAACGTTATGTTTATCAGATGTCTTGCTTGTGAGCTATTTGTTTGATARTACATAGAGGAGCACAAAAGTAAGACTGAAAAAGGGACAGATCTGATGACCTCGTTTCAGTTTGGGGTTTTTATTGCTTGTTGTTTGACAATAAGATATTTGTGGGTACTTGTTCTTTGTGAGAATTTGCAAAGTTCTGGTAATGCCAGCAGTTCCTCTCTCACTGAAACAACTAGTGCTGATTAAAAGAGCCAGATTTTAAGAGAATGTGGTTTATCATTTAAAATCTGTGTGGGTAAGCAAGTATGAGAGTCTGTCCTCAGCTTCAGGCTCCTGGCAGTGGTCAGAAATCTTGTGTGTTTGTGCTTGTGGATTTCTCTCCACCAGGGATCTGGCTGAGATCATACCTCTTCTCTCCCAGTTCCTTCTCCTGCCTCCCTCCAACCTTGCTGTCAGGTGCATTTCTGGTAGTTAGGATGCTGAAGTGCCAAAGCTTTCTCTTACACTTCCATCCAATCCATAAGGAAAACTCTGTCCATTGAGTGAAAAAAGATGCTGTTACCCATTATCTTGGAGGCTGAGACTTGATGTTCTCTCATCAGTACATTCTTTATTTTGAATTTGTATGCGAATAATTCCTGACCTTGATAGAAATGCTTCAGGATGCAGGAATCACTCAAAGTAGCCCAGTCTGCTCTCTTGATTGTAACCTTTCAGGGTAGTTCCTATGTACATATGAACCCTGAAAAACTTTAGTACCTTGGAAAAGGATGCTAAAAACTGGCCAAAGACAACATATACCCACAAGCATGTTGATAACAGAAGTTTGGTCTGTRTCATAATCTTTGCTGTATTTTTGGCTAGTGAATATTTAATTAGTGAGTATTTAACCCTTCTGGATGATAATGGTCCTAGATAAGAGTAGTGTACTTTTTCAGACATGAATGTAGGTCAGCCTGTTGCTTTTTGCTGCAGTGCTGAAGCCTAAGGAAGAGTGGAGCAGTTGGGMCAAAGGGCATGTCCCCAGGTCCCCAGAAGCACAGGCTGCCCATGGGCTTCCAGCAGTCTTCTCCAGCTGCTCAGTTTGATTTGAAGCTTGTAATAACGTGCCAATGTGATTATTACTCTGGTTTCTTCAGATAKGCCACTGCGTGCTGTGGTTTGGGTGGGGGTTTTGTCCATATGGACTCCAGTTGGGCTTACCCCTTTCCCTGTGCAGGGATTGATTCCTCTAAGTTTTGTCACAGCAAGTGCAGGGTCAGCATTGCATCCTCTCTMTGTAAAGGCTTAAAGCTCCTGTGGTTTGGTAATGATACTTTGTATGGAGGAAACTTTGGTGATCTCTGCTTAGCTTCAAATATTTCTTAAGCTGTCAAGTAGATATAATTTAATTTGCTTTCCATTTTGGGGTTTTTTTTTTAAGTGATTTGGTTTTGATTTCAGAAAAGCTTCTTTTAAACACGAATCTTTGCTAATGAGAATTAATTCTTGGCTTCCAGCACAAGCAGTTACTAATTTTGCTGTGTCGTTGTTCTTAGTCTCTTCTCCTTTTTACCTTTCCATGCAGCATTCCCAAGCAAAGGTTATTTTCCAGTTCCCCTCTTCTCTCTGTGTCTGTTCATTTCTCAGTCCAGAACTGTTAGGGGTGAATGAAGTAATGAGCAGTGGATCACTCAGACTTTTTCCATCCTCCTTTTGTTAAGAGCAGTACAGAGGCAGGATTTCACATTTTAACTTACCTCTTAGCAGCAGTCACTGTATGGGAATTGCATCCATTGCTGCTTCATTTCTGTGACTGAAGTTAAAGGATCTGGATCCCCTGTGACAGGAGCTGTATCGACAGAGGGGTAACCCTGAATGCTGAGGTTACAACTGCTCTGCTTTGTCTTAAACTCTGCTAACTCACTGAGGTTGAGCTGTAGCTGGAGGAAAGCTCCATCTCCTAGTTTGGAGTAGCTTTAGCAATGCCCTTCCAGGCTTGTTCTGGGAGTATTTTAATAGKGAGAACTTGCCCTGGTCGCTGCTTCCCCTTTTTGAAGGCGGAGGGTGAATAACCTGTTCCACTGAAATGGCAGGAGCTGGGAGTGGCCTGTCCTAGGCATGGAGCACCTGTGACACCAGCTGTGCAGTTGGTTGTGTTAGTGGGTGACTACTTTATAGAATCACAGAATGGTTTGGGGTGGAAGGGTCCTTAAAGACAATCTRGTTCCAAYGCCCTGCCATGGGCAGGGACACYTTCTGTTAGATGAGATTGCTCAGAGCTCCATCCAACCTGGCCTGGAACGCTTCCGTGGATGGGGCAGGGCCTCACTACCTTCATAGGGAAGATTWTCTTCCTCACATTTAATCTAAACCTACTCACAGTCAATGCTTATTCCCCCTTGTCCTGTCRCTCTGTGCCCTTGTAAGAAGTCCCCCTCCAGYAGACTGYTKGGCCCAGGCTATCCAGGTGTCTTCAGATGTCATTGCTCCCTCAAGTTCATTTTGGTAGATTTTTTTCTGTTACAAAAAGCTGTTGATCTTCAGCCAGTTCAGCCGTATCTCGGGTTGGGTTAGTGGCTCATAGGAATTTGATTAATTCCTTGTAATCTCATCCTGTCAGGAAAAAAGTAATGATTATTGTACTTTAGGGAATAAAAGGATGGGGAGGTGCAGGTTGTGGACTGACCCTCACCAGGTTTTCACTTCTAACTAATAAAGAAGTAGATATTGGGAGCAGCTTGATCCTGGGCATGGGTGGAATGCAGGGAGAAGCACGAGAGTTGCTGCCCTGGAAATGAGAAGGTTTGGCACTGGAAGCTTGTGGGGCAGAGCTGTTSCTGCTTTCTGCCCCTGGCAGTGATGTTTGGGCCAGTTCATGTGTAGGGTGTGACCTACCTGGCAGCTGCCAGTGTGGTGAGATCTGCTCAGGAGATATCCCTATCCCATCCTGCTGCTGCAGGGCCCTGGGCAGGTATCTGCTGTACACTCAGAGGAAAAGCCTATTAGTGTCATTGTTTATACTGTATTGGTTAATTACCCTGTGGATGTGGCCGCCTCCTTTTATTTTTTCCCTTGACTTTGATTCTGTCCAGTTCGTGCCTGAAACAGGCTTGGCAGTATCTTCCTCCATTATTTTCAGGAGGTCAGTGGCTTCCTTCATGCTTTTCTTCATCTTCTTGCACACAGTCTCTTTTGCAGCCCCAGCCTTTCTGCAAAACGTGTTCCATCCCTGGCTTCATTTAATAATGTTGTTTATATTTAAGTCAGGGCTTTCTTGGCCAAGTATTTCCACAATGGTTTTCCAAAGCAGGTCTGAATTGGAAGTGTGCAAGACTAGAATGGCTGCAGATCAGTGCATCATCTCTGGACAGATGTCTCTTTGGATATATGGAATTGAAAATTTGAAATTGCCTGTAAGAGCAAATATATCTCTGCCCCTTTGTGTGCAGTTCAGTCTTGCTGTGGCTCTGCCAAGATAGTCACATCCCTGGTCACGCTGTTGGGGCACGTGGGGTGTCTGCAGCTGTGCCTCCAGCTGCACTGGAGGGGCTGCTGCTGCTCTGATTTCTATTCAGAGATGTCCAGTGCTGCAGGAAAGGTGCACCCTGTGGCTGTCAGYATTGTCTGTGTTTGTGGGCTTCTGCTTTGTGCCACTTCTTCCAGCAAGATTGATGGATCGAACAGTTGCTTCCAGTGGCAGAGCCAAGAGTGGTTACTGGATAAGGGTTATTTTTTCCACTTTTTAATGATGTGGTTATTTTCAAGGGAGGAAGATTGGTGACATRGTTGAGGACTGACAGTATGTTTACCATAATAAAAACACTTGTAAATTTAAGCTTTATTTGCTTAGTATGTTTCATTATTTGCTGTAGCATGAGAATTTCAGGAGGGAAAGGTACTTTTTCTAATAGAAAGCTTCCTTTTCTCATGAAGCTGAGCACCAACATTTGTTATTTCAGTTAGTGAATTGCAGACTGGCATGTTTGTTTGACACAGTAAAAATTCAAGAGGTGACTTCTGAGGTAGTATTTGTGTCATCCCGCTGCTGCATCTTGGCTTGTGGCCCCTTTCACAGTGATCTTTTGGGGTCTTAGGTGGAGAGGGTTTGATTAAAAACATCTGCAAGGTACAGTCTTGTTTTGTCCAAAAATAGCACAGTGGGATCTGAAATGCTGCAGATCATCTGGAGCTTAGGCTGTAGCTTGTCCCATGTGAACAGCAAATGAATGCCACACAGTTGATAACAGAGTAGACAGTGCTGACTGCCTTGAGGAGAACATCAAACTACAAAACTGTGATGTTGCTTATCAGTGGAGAAGGTCCTGTCCTTTCCTTCCTCACTAATCAAGGCTCTTAACTGGTTTAAGTATCTCCATTGGAATTGCAACGTGGTGCTTACTCGATCTGCAGCGGTTCTTTAAATACTTGAATATTTCCATGCTCTGAAGCAAACAGTGCTGTGATCAGATGTATATGTGAAGCTTATTTTTTTAAAAAACTTGGGCTTTCCCTAGCTCACAGAAAAATCACTGTTAGTGCAGTGCTGAATTTCTGGCCATCAGGCTATATCAGCAGTTTGGTATAGTAAATGCTAATTTTAATAGGACTGAAATTTCTTGTATTCTGACATACAAAATACATGCTTTGGGGCTATAACTCTTCTGTCATTCAGAAGAGTTTAAAAGAAGAGATTTAACTGTACCTGGAAAGAACAACTACTGCTTTTGCTCCTCTGCTTTTGTTTTTTTCAATGTTACACGTTTTGAAAGTCCCTAGCAGATTTTTTTTTCTGTGTAAAGAAAAAAATGTAAAGGTATCTCTGGCAGGTTGATGGGATTTAGGGAGCGTAGAAAGGAAAATTATGCAAGACACTGACCTGCTGCAGTGCATCCTGTCTCAAGGCTCTCCCCTAGGACATGGTGCTTCCTGATCTGCCTCTGTGACCCACTGGTGGGGACTTTGTGGTGGGTGATGGTGAGTCCAACACCTGATTGCTAATGCCTGGGAAATGAGAGAGGAAACTGGGCAGGAATGAGAATAGCTGCTGACTTCTTGGAAAGAGCTTTAGGCATTGTCTGAATAGTTTCTTGAAAGCCATCTTTTCAGATGGCTGGGCTGTTGGAGGTTGACAAAGAGTTGATTTAAATGCAGACTGGCCTCGGGGCAGGGGTTGTGGATGTCCTTCAGGTGGATCAATGTGAATGGCTCTGGCAAATCTCCAGCGAGGTTTTACTGCTCGGTATAGTGACACTGCTCAGGTTACAGTTATCAGTAAGATGCACTTCCATTGTATGTGTATGCACAGCATCGGAGATAATCAGCTGGAATATACATGTGCCGCTCAAAGCCTAGGCTGGGAATCTGTGAAGAAAATTTGCGGCCAAACTCACATTTACAAGAACACAAGCTGGAAACAGATTAAAAAAAGGTGGGGTTTGCATCTGAAAGTGCATCTGCATTTTAAAARCAGCAGCCAAGGCAGCACCTCTGGTTCCTGTGCTCACAGATCCAGCTGGAGACAGGGAGGCTCCAGCAAGGCAGTGACAGAGAGAGGGGCAGCAGCCCCCTGCCTGGTGCTGTTCACATTTCCTGTTCCTGAACTCCTGCTCAGCAATAAGTTATTGTGTGGCTTTTGATGAGTGAGTGAGAGGAATTTCAACAATGTAGTCTGTAACATCATTACGTGCCTTTTTTTCACGTGTCAGAGTTTATCCTTTTGTGTTTTCTTTAACCACATGAAGAAGATCCATAAAACTCAATGAGAAGCGAAGTATACGTTTTATTAGAGAGGTCTGTTGTGTTTTAGTTGCTGGGATGTTGCACTGGGTATGGCAAGAGACGTGCCTSGAGCAGGGTGGTTAGCAGGATGGAGAAGTGAAGCAGAAAGGTGTGTGTTTGTGCCATAATGGTTTTAATGAGGAGCATATTGCTTGTGCTTATTGGCAGGAGAAACACCTAGAGTGTGTCTTGGAGCTCCTAAAAAGCTGAGCACACATGGGACATATTGSTGGGTGCTGCTAAACAGGCAGGTTACCTCACAGCTGGGTGCAGAGACTCTTGTATCCTGTGAAAACCTAYTGTACCCCATCTTGGCTCAATTATTCACAACACCAAAGCTCCTGGATCCTCTCTCCTTGGCAGAGGTCCTGCTGATAGAGCATATCCAGCCAGAGAGGCTGCATGCTTAGCAATCAGCACAGGATCTGCTCTCAGCTCTTGGGCAGTGACACAGAAATGGCATTAAACAGCTTTAGGGTTTGTGTGTTGAGAGATTTTGGTGTTCTCATGGCCGCTGCACAGCCCTGGGAAGCTGAGTGGATTTGGGTGACTGCAGAGATGATACTCGTGAGCGGGTTTTGGAGACGGGCAAGGTCAGTGTGTCTGTCTGTGTCCTAGAGGGGAATGACTGCTGTTATGCTCCCTTTCTGCTCCATAGTTTTGGGGCAAAACAACACCAGTTCTGCTCMTACAAGCTAAACATCAGTATGTACGATTTTTTGGTGATTGTCTCTGTCTTTGGTTTCAAATATTTTCTGGTGAAGCTTTTTCCTGAGAATGGATGAGAAGCAGGGAAATTACTAACTAGTAGTACCAACTTATTTTTTTTCCAATTGATAAACACTTAATTTGCTGTTCCTAGCACCTTTCAGTCAGGCAAATTTCAGTCTCTTACTACTACTTTTTCTGTATGTTACAAACTTTGAAATGAACAAATTGGTGTCTGTGAAATAATGGGATCTAGTAGTCACTCGAAACATTTACGTGTTCAAATGTGTGAAGTTTGAGTGTAGTCATTTACCAGGGGTCACATTACTTACTAAAAAAATAACWAAAACCTTCTCAAATCCTCTTTGTTGTTTTGTTCTTTCAGAAGAATGGGAGAACCATTGTGTTCTTTSAAGGTGTAGGAGCCACTAAGTAAARTCAGGACTTGCTTTTTAATGTAAATGTCTCTGCTGTCCTATGTAATCTGCACACAGGGGGTGAAGCAAATCTCTTCAAAAGCATCTGGAGCTKTAGTGATTTCTTGTGTTCTGGTTTTTCCCCAAGATTCGAGACGAGAAGAAAGCTACTCCAGTGAAGTATGAAGTTGGGGATCTTGTTTGGGCCAAGTTCAACAGACGCCCATGGTGGCCATGCACAATTTGTCATGACCCAGTGCTGGACTGTCACTCAAAAATGAAAGGTACTGTATCTACTCAGACCACAAACTGAAGGTGTTGTGTATGGCAGGATGGTGCAGTTTTTAATTAATTTTAAAAACTTCTCTGGCCCTTGAAAGGTGTAAAGAAATAGACTCTGCTGTGGAAAACAGGTTCTGGATCCCTATATGAGAGCTAAATGAGGGAGGTGGCAGGAGGAGAAGGGTGCTGGGGGTGCTGAAGTGGCACTGGTAGCTGTTGGACATTTAGGCTTTTCTTCACAGAGTGTAGGGTGATGAATGGTTGGGCTAAGCTCAGGGCAGTGCAGAAGAAATACCAGCCTCTCAAAAAAGTGATAAAGAGAAAAAGGAGGTAGGTCAGAGAGGTGCAACAGGTGAGGAATCAAGAGCTGGGAAGAYTGGAGTATGTGAGGACCAGAATTATTCTTGGAGAACTTGAGGCTGGAGAGGCTGAGAAGTGGAGTGTTGGGATAGTGCAGTGTAGTTGCTGATTGTCTGAAGGTGTGATGGGAATGTATGCATGGAAGTGAAATTTTTGRTCTTGTTTGGCACAAGAAAGCAAGATGCTGTTGACAGGGAAATTCTGGAAAAACACGAGAGATGGAGCCACATATGTGAACGTTTAGTGTAGAGTGTGAGCAAGCTGAGTATGAGGAGGAGAGATGGGGGAAATAGGACAGAGTGTGTGTTTGACCACAGGAGAGAACCAAGGAGGGAGAAAGTGTCTTACAAGCTCAAGACAGAGGCAGGTGAGTGATGGAGAGAAYAGAAGGGAAGTGATGAATTGTTTGCTTTTAGGATCATGCCAGATGCCACGGGGAGACTGTTGCAAACAGAAAGGCTTATTTGTTCCTGTTTTCCCCTTCTGGTTCTTTTAGTTTTATGGGCAACTGGAAACCCCTTGAACTGGTTSCCTCTGCCACTGACAGCTCTAGACTGGTGACTTTGGCACTCACTACTGTATTTCTCTCCAGGTTTTGTGGCCCTTGCCAGCTTAAGGACAAGTGCTGGGTAGGAGTGGAGTTCTTTTTGACTGACTGTCAGCTCTGACCATCAACAGAGCCACTGCTGTTTCTCTAGAGACATGAAATAGCTTTTCCTACATGGTGCTCACATCAGCTCCAAGCCTGGTTGCTGAAGTCTTCTTTCTTCACCTCCCCCATCCTCCTTTGGGAAGCATTTATCCTGATTCTAGAGAATACTGAATATGCTGTTTTAAATAGTCTCTTTCCAGCTCTCAAATTCCTGTCATAGGTGTTTCCAGAAGATACTTTCCCCCCACATTCCTCCTCATGAAGTTTTGGGCAGGATTTAATGTATATAACTGTCCAGTATTCCCCTCTCAGCCTGTGCATGAGGATTTCTAATGAAGGAATTCTGCAGAGAGGAAATGTTCTGTTAGCAAATTCCAGGAAGGCCTGATCTCTGGCCACATGATGGACTCTTCCATCATTGTTTTATCTGTGCTCAAACCAATGGAGCTCAGGGGAAAACCGTATTTTCCAGTTGTGACTGAATGTAACCTGCTTGTCTCCCCTTCCCARTGCCAAGGTAGCAAAGCAGGTGGATATGAACTCTGGCACTTTTGGGCAGGAGGAGGTGCCAGGCTCTGTGTGCACTGTAGGAAGCACAGTCCTCCTGCCTTGGCTGTCCTGTTGCCAAGGGAACAAGCCCTTCGAAATAAGGCAGGTCGCTTCAACCTCATCACTTGTGCTGACACCTCTTCTCTTGGATTTGAGGAATGGTGTTTASTTTAAGGCAGTTTGCCTTTTCTCAGCAAGTTTTTGACTTGGAAGATTTCTGCAACTAGAAGGTATAGGCTCAGTGGCTTGAGTCCCAGAACTGTGAATGGGGTGGATGAAGCCTGTTGTCTTCACCCTTAGTTTGATGTTGTTCTGGTCATTGTCATCGTCTTCTTAGTCTTGGTTAGAATCTCAATTTCAGCATCACTTAAGACCAGGCTGCCACACTGTGCTGGCACCTCTGGAAGAGCCAGCACAAACCAAATGGGCTGGAAGTGTAATCTGCCTGTTCAGAGGGTGAAGGTGTTTACAGGAGAAGATTAATACATTGCAGCAAACTGCAGGGAGAAGTTTATATCCCTTGTTTTCAAGTCTTGTTTGCTCTGTTCTAATGCTTGTGACCTGTCCTTTTTCACCAGCACACCCAGTACTGATTCAGTTCTTATTTGTACCATGTATGTTCAACATTCTTGCACAGAAAGTACCTTTAAAGAATCTTTGAATGTGGCCTTATGACTGAGTTTCTTCTCTTGGTCTGCACCTCTGTGCCTAAAGTGCAATTAATATTGTGTCATGTTGCACCTAATCTTTTCGATGTGCGTGCATATGTCTGCTTAAATGCTGCTGTTAATGTTTTGTGTCCTAAATAAGAGTTTGTTTGGTATTAAAACATTGAACAAAATGGGATATATTGTGATGGGGGAGGCTCTACCTRTGTGAGTAAATCCTGTCCAGAAGGATGTCAGTTCTGGGTGTTGCCAGTACCGTTGTGTTTTCCCAACGGTCAAGGGCYCTGGACTGTTTAATCATTAATCAGGGAGTAGCAGAAAAGAAATGTTCTGCCTGGTATGTTGTGTCTCTCAAGATAAAAATATTTAGGTATATTTGCCCTTTTTTTTTTGGAAACAATCTGTGCTCTAGGAAGATGACCAATCACAGGCCTGTTAATCAGTTGTTTGTGAGAAAAAAAGCCCAAACATCTTAAAAACAGAGAGTAGCAATGTAGAATATAGRCAGCAGCAATCAAATCTCCTTTAGTTCTGAGTAGAAATCCCCAGAACTGKCATTTATGTAGGAATGTTGTCAAGCAACATGTAGTTGAAAATTACCTGTCAAATTGTTACTGCTTTCTGTGTCTCCTTTTATGTCTTTATTGTGTTACATACAAAGGGTTAATTCTGTTAAATTTCTCAAAATAGTTTCCAGTGGGAGACCATACCGAGAGTACTATGTGGATGCCTTAGGAGAACCTTCAGAGAAAACCTGGGTTGCTGGGAAAGCTATTGTCCTCTTTGAAGGGAGACATCAGTTTGAAGAGCTGCCTGTTCTCCGGAAAAGAGGAAAGCAAAAGGAAAAAGGCTACAAACAGAAGGTGAAAGATCTGTTTTCTGTAATGTTTTTATTTCTTTGTATCTGCACAGTACAAAATACTCCTTTATGCCTGGAATTGTACTTTTGACAGCTTCTGTGAGACTGACTGCAGCAAGGCAGCCAGAGAAGGGATTCTTTGSGTCCTTACAGCAGCATAGTTTATAAACTGCCAGGAGTTTCCAGGCTCTCTTCTCTCCTGGGGTGTGGTCTGCTGCTTCTATTGCCCTGGGCAGCTCTGGGAAGCAGAGGAATCGGGGCTCTGTTGGTGTGGGATCTGTTCAGAGGCACAGCCCTCTCCTGRTGTGGATTGCAGCACTGCTAAAAAACTTCTGTGCTCTCTTGCAGCCTCCTTTGGCTGATCTGAGTCAGAGGTGGAGTTGCACGCTTCACTAGATCACTGGCTGAGAGAAAGCAGTAATTCTCTTTATAGAAACCTGTTAGGACTTATAATTTGACTTGGAAAATGCTTTGTCAGTGAGCCTGTGGGAATGAGTTTTGTGGCTCATCGCACCATCTCCGTTTCCAAACATAACAGCCCTGAGCAGTTGTAGCCAGTTAWTGTAATGTGACACAGGGGTCTGGTCTATGTCTTTAGGAAGGTGACTGCAGAAATGAACTCGTTAGAATTGCTGAAGTGAAGCACTACAGAGGCTGCTCTGTTRCTGTAAGAGAGCAAATAGTTACACTAGGCAATGGTATCTGGCTTTTCTTTTTCTCTTACTCTAGAGCTTTATAAGCTGTTAGTGCAGAACCATCAGATTGAATGTGCTTTTGTAGATGTGAGTCCCTGGGGGCAATGGCCTCATTTGGTTTTCCTTTTCCAAGAGCATGTTCAGCATCTTCTTTAAGGACTTCTCCTCTCATGGTCCCAGCCCTCCAACAACTAGTGACATGCTCCTGAGTAACTTCTCTTGTCCTAGAAGTGTTGTGTGGCTGGAACCTCATTTTAAATGTAAATGGAGTGCCAGCATGCCTGCAGTAGAGAGAATCAAATGTTTGTTGCTCACATAAATGTCCCAAGTTTGCACCCTTGGAAGCCAGAATTGATGCAAAGTGAGAGTATTTGTCTGGATTGCTATCATGCTTCATAAAACTTCTTGAGTCTGCTGAGACTTTGTTGGTTTGGGTTTTTCTTTAAAAGAAAAGCATCTGCAACWTGAGTTGTTCCTCCTGCCTTGGAATTTGCTTAGATTTTAGGAGGAGTTGTGAAGCCTTTGATTTGCTGTTGTGCAGCCAAAAACTACGCATGCAGATAAGAAACAAGTTTCTTGTTGATTTTGAGTATTAGCAGAGGTTCCTGTTAAGTATGCATAGAGCTTTCCAGTTTTTCCAAAGGTTCTGAGTTAAACTGTGAGGCTTCTCAGGAATGTACATTGTGAACTTGATAGAGCACATCTTAGTTGTSTGTGGATCTCATGTTTGTCCCAAGGTGAGTTGATACAAAGGGCAGATCATGCTCTGAATTCAAGGGATGCAGGAAGAATTGACAATGAGCACAGCAAACAGGTCTGCTCAGATATTTTGAGGAAAACAATGCTGCATTTACCTTGAGAGGCTTGTTGGCAGTTGCTTTGCATTTCTGTGCCAGGGATCCATACCATATGCATTGACCTTTACAGGCTGTTGTGTTCAGGATGTRTTGGGATGCCTCAGGATGGTTTGGYTCCTCATAGACCTCTACTTGCAGGGTCCTTTTTACTGTTCTGGGAATGCCCAGGGCTCRGCAGGAATGCAGGGTGCTTACCCAAGAGTACTGCTTCCTGTGTCTGCCAGACACAGTCTCAGGGAATCCATGTGATTGTCTTAAAGATGCGAAATGCAGGAATGTCACAATCTTCTGTGCCTTGTGCTCCTCGATTTTATCTGTTGGTTACCTACTCAGATTTTCTCTTTCTCTTTTTTGTCTCCAACTTTTAAGGTTCCTCAAAGATTTATGGCTAAATGGAAAGTCAGTGTTGGACAGGCAGAAGACATTCTTCTCSGGGGGCCAGAGGATCAGAAGTGCAGCCAGAACTCCAGCGAGCCRGGCAGCGAGAAGGGCGTGCAGTTGGAATATTACACCAACGGCCCTGGAGCAGAAAGGGATACACAGCTGAACGGCTGCTTTAAATCCTTGGCCTTTGACTCCAGACACGCGGCCAGTGAAAAAGGAAAATTGCACATCAAGCCACATGTGAAAAAAACCTCTGAAAGCAGAAAAAGGACTAAAGTAAAAAAGAGTGACACAARAGAGGAAGCATCTAGGGGAGAAATCAAAGACAAAACGCCAGAGAGCATGGTTAGAAACACAATTGTTGGGGACCTACCAGAGAAACATGCGTCTCACGAGCTTCGCCGGATTGCCAACAGCCTGACAGCATCCAGTAGCACCAGGGAAAACCATTTGCTTTCCTCCTTTGGAGAAAGACGTTTTGAAAAGACACCTTTGAAACCAGACTATGAGAATCGTAAAAGTGATGCTCTGAAAAACACCCTCCAAGGAGATTTGTTTTCCAACAGAGAGAAGAGCTCCCTGGGCATTTTGTGCAGTTCCAAGTTACAAATACACTATTCTCCATCYGATGCTGGTGTTGAGAAAAAACAAACTGAATCAGATTCATCCTCTTCCCTCTCTGATGGCGGGAATAGTGATGCAGATACCATGGACCAAAGTTCAGAGAGAGCYTCTAGTGCTCTTGAAGTTAGTGATTCTTCAGATAAAGTGGAGAAGGAATTTCCTATGACATCAAGTGGAAACATTAAACTTTCCATGTGTCTTTCTCAGAAGAGCAGCAGAAGGGCCAGGAAGAAGTCCTACAGAGATGGCCAACCTCTGGGAGGTTCAGTAACCAACAGACTTGATGCTGAATTTGYGGATGGGGAGCTTGAAGTAGGTTTCTCTGATGCTGAGATGTCATTGACACCTCTTGAGTGCTCTTCGGMTGTGAGAAATGACAATCTTTCCCTAGCAAACAAGCACACTACACCCCAAARTGTTTCCAAGGACAGCTCCTGGCCTGCTGTTACAAATCAATCAATCTTGAAACCGAAAAGCGTGAAATTACCCCGAATCAGGAGTATAAAATGCAAACATAAAGAAAAGGTTGCTGGGTTGGAGCCTTCTCTTGCAGAAGAGGAGGGTGGTGTGAATCGCTGCTCTTCAGATACCAAAGGTTTCTCTGGCCTTCAGAGAGATTCTCTTCMGAGAAGTGGAAAAGTTGATGGTCAGAAACTGTTAAACAACATGCACGAGAAACCCAGGGATTCTGCTGAAATCGAAACGGCTGTGGTGAAGCACGTTCTGTCAGAGCTGAAGGAACTGTCTTATCGGTCCATGAATGAGGATGCCAGTGACTCTGGCACTCCAAAGGCCACAGTACCTTTACTTTTCTCTTCTGCCTCTGGTCAYGGTCGTTTGCCTATTGAACCAGATTACAAATTCAGCACCTTGTTAATGATGTTGAAGGATATGCATGACAGTAAGACAAAAGAGCAACAACTGATGACTGGTCAAAATATAGTCCCATTTCGAAATACCAGCGCAGGCGATGGTTCTGGAAGCAATTCTGCGAGTGGTCTCAAGTCTTTTTCTATTGTAGGTCCCCCATATAAAATAGAAAAAAATGGAGATTGTGTCCAGGAAACAGTAACTCCAAACTCCGCTMTAAGCAACTCCTCATTTTCACGCAATCCTCCAACCAAGTTGACAGGGATTGGTACTGGTAAAAGGGAGCCTGCGAGTGCTGCTGTTTCTGGGACAAATGGCACAAATTGCATGTCCAAACGCAACTGTTCAAAATCTAAGCAGTCATCAAAGCTTGGAGATAAAACAGTTTCAAACAGAAAGGACTTAAAACCAGGAGGGCCAAGTAAGTTGCTAAGTCGGTTGTCCAGAGATTCAGGAGAACATGCATTCCGTGTGCATGGTTCAGTTACCAGTCCTCTAGGGAATGAGGCAGAAGATACTGAGAGGAAAGAGTCTATTGATTTAACAGAGCATTCAACTGATGAAGACTCTGCTTGTTTATCTGATGACAATTTAGGTCGTATTGGAAGGAGACCTGAAGCTGGTAGAAATAGAGAGAGCTGCAATTCTGCTGMAAATGGGGAGAGTCCAGACTTTGATTCAGAGGCAAATAGTGAGAGCTCTCTTGGTGATGAGTCTAATGATAYAAATCACGTAGCACCCAAAAAGCGATGGCAGCGTTTTAACCAAAGCAGTGCTAGATCTAATAAGCACATCAGTAGATCTAGGGAACAAGGAAACTTGGAGAGTGCCTTTGGCCTGAATTCTCGTGGCTTTTCACTGAAGGGAAATGAGTGCTTGGGACGTAGGCATTCCCCTCATTCACAGGTGCTTGAGGGAGACCTGGCAGTTCAGGACTTTGAGAATCGTGTAGACTTAGTTGATAAACGTTTGAATGTATGTGGTAAGCCAAACACCAGTGTGATGGACTCAGAAACAGAGCTTGGCAACTTTGCTCCCCAGTCTGAATTCTCTGCACAAGGTAAGGGAGCTGGACTTGCGCCAGAGTGTGTATTTGTATACATTTTACACTTTTTCATTTAAAGGATGAGTTACAGAACTTGTGGCTGTTTGACAATGTGAAGATGTCTACGTCTGAGCAGAAGAACATGTGGGACCTTGGTTTGAGTTCTCTGTAAGCATGGAGAACAAAGGAGGCACAGTATGAGCTTGTGCTCAGGTTATTGGTCAGAAAATTTTGCATATRTTAAAAATCATTAGTCCTTCCACAGTGAAAGGTAAAATGAGAATCCTTCTGAGCCTGGGATTTTTTTTTTTAAACTTGCACCTTCATAATGTGTTCCTTAGAGCCACAAGCTTGGTGTTAGTGGGACAGATTAATGCTAGAAAGTTATGGGAAGCCGAGCCTTGATGGCTTCTCTGGTTTTTATCTTTTGTAGTGCTGTTTGACAGTTTGACTTTGGTTCTGTAGGATTTCCTCAAGGTGATGTGTTGGGAGTTTTTTGGGTGTTAGTATGGAATTTTATGAGCTGCTTGTAATGAATTGTGAAGCCCTACAGATTTCCTAAATTACAGTTCTGGTGTGGCTGCCTGATGGGCAAAAGAAAGAACAGAAGAGAGGGAAGCTGGCAGTGTGGCTGGGCTGGAGGTGGGTCTGGAATATGGCACACAGAAGTCAGGCAGCAGCACTGAAAGGGAAATGGCCGAGGAAGGGGGAGGCTTCTGAGGACCATAAAGTCAGACAGCCTTGCCTCTCCCACAGAGGTGGGGACATTTGGTTAAAGGAAGAAAGAAAAGGGGAAGGAATAGGGCCAACAGAGCCATATTCAACATGTACCATCCTCAGGCTTCTGCACGGAATCTGGGGAAGCACACTTTAATAAAAACAATAAAATTAAGTTTTTGCTTAGGTTTCACCAAACTAAAATGCTCTCATCCAATGACATTACCATAAAACAATGTAACTCATTAGAATTTTAAGCCTGTGTGCATTCTGTGTTCCYTCAGTGCACATTTTGATGTATATATTTTGCCTTTTGTGGTTGCTGAAGGCTGCCAGCACCTCTGCTTCAATTGTGGCAAAGGCAGCTCCTGGTTTGGTGGTTGTRGGACCTGCCCAAGGCAAGTTGCAGCAGGTGCAGAAAACAAGCCTGTAGGGTGTAACACATAGGGCAGAAGTTCTGGTTTTAAGTCGTGACCAATTTAATCATTCACTGTCTCCTCTGGCTGTGTCTGTGTGTTTTTGAGGACTGTAGTCTCTATAGAGCAGGTAAGAGGATGCACATTCTGGACTGTGCTGTGGGTTCCTCCTTCATACTGAAATCCAGACAGGTTCCTACAGCTTCATGGTTGTTTTTCAGTTGAAGCATCCCTGCAATAATGCTGTGTGAGGTAAAGGTAAAAGTCTGCAGGCAGAGTTAGAGAAGAAGAGGTGCTGAGAGGCAGTTAAGTTAGGAGGGTAGTGGCAGAAAAAGGCAGCAGGCTCTGGTAGAGGTGATGTTAGTGGAGAGGAGTGTACAYAGTCCTGGTGCTGCACACAGGGATGCAGCAGAAGCAGTCGGGGCCTGGTTTGCTTGCAAAAGTGCCAGATCAGCAGCTGCAGTGTAAACTAATTCCCCTGCCCTAAATAGCACATGAGCTCTGTGCACACCCCTCTTTTTGTACAGATGTGCCATGGGGAGGCACTGGCACTGTTGTCTGGGCTGCTGTAACACCCCCAGTGCAGGTGGGACTCAGTAAACCTGTAATGCTGTGCAAAGACCATTCCTTTATGTTGGGAGAGACCTAGAAAGTAGAGAAGCTGGACTGACTGCAGCGCTTTGAGAAGATGTGACCCATCCTTGCCCACAGCAGGCAGAGTTTCAGTGTAAGAAATCACAACAGATTGCAGTCACAATTGTGCCATTTCCACTAAGCTCAAACCACATAAAGTATTCATCATAGTTAAATGGCAGCATTGGGCATAATTTTGCTACAGACCTTGTACAGTGATTTAGAGCAAATAAGGCAAAAGTGAAGATTGGTTGAATTGGCTGATGTAAACCAATTTTATAAATCATAGTTTCATTGGGTATGTGATTTGCCATTGCCAGTCAGACTGCATTGGGATTCTTGTACAGGATTCCCTTTTGGAACAAAAAGCAGTAAAGTCAGCCCTTCTGGCACAGTGCTGTGTACTCTGCTGCATGGCYTTGGGACTCTAAATAGTTGCCTGGTGAGGATACTGATCCCATAACTGGTTATGTGCTGAAATGTGTATTTCACTCAGACACCTGTGCAGAGTGTTTATAGCTATTTTCAGCTGTGTTCAAGAAAGTTGTTTCTTTCTTCTCTTTTGGCCAACTTTGACATTCTCATGCTTGTTTAACCACAAAGCCACAGTAAAATGTAGCAGTCTTGTCCAACATCCCTGTTCTGAAGCGTTGCCTTGGAGTGCTTTGTTATAAAATGCTTCCGTTTTAAAGAAGAAAAATCCACCTCCTACAGATGAAATGAAACAAAGAGAATACTTACTGTGTGTACCAAAACTTTCAGGAGACCGCAGTTATTTTCATGACTAGGGGAAATCTTTGGGCAGTATTATTTAATGATTTTGAAAGCTAAATAGGAGAAATAGTCAGAGGTATTCTGGGAAATAAAAAAAAAAAAAGAGATAAATGTTCATCACCTTGCTGGGAAGCGATGGCATAGAGTCAGGGTTCAGTTTGCCATGGTTGAGGTGTGAGGTGTGGTGTAGCATGGGTGGTTAGGGTTGTGGTGAGGAAACACCTTCTACCTTGCAATGGTACCATGTTGTGCAAACACAAGAAGTATCGCAGTCTGTGGCTCCCTGATCCCATTGTGGAACAAACAAAACAATAAATGGGCTCACAGTAGCAGATGGGGAATTTGTACTATATAAAAAAATGCCAGGGAGGAGGGGAAGGGAAGGAATTAGGCTTACATTTTCAGTGAAACTAGTGACTGAACTGTGTTACAGGAAAGCAGTGTTTTTCCTGTGCCCCTGCACTAAAACCAAAAGAGTTTGGGTAAACAGCAAAAGAGTCATGAATTGCTAATGGCCTTTGGTTCTGTTAACAGTACTGCAGGAAGGTTAGATGTAACTTGTAGAGACATTTTGGGTGAAATTTCAGGAGCCTCTCCATCTAATGTGTTTTGATTTCTTACCTGAACTGCTTGAAGTCCTTAAAAATGCCCCCTGCTAAGTTGGGATTTTTGAAAATAGGAAACTCAGAAATTCTAAGGCTGTCTCAAAAGAGAAAGAATTGTCAGCTCTTCCCACATGGAACCTCTGGAAAAGAAGGCAGGAACAGCTATTATCCACAGATGATGAGGACAGTTTTGTCTTGTGATCATCTCAGAAACATAGTCTTGAAGCTGCTTTCCTTTTTCTTAGCACATTCAGAGAGGAAGCGCCTTAGAAAGCCGAGTAAACGGCTTCTGGAATATGCAGAAGAATATGAYCACTTGTTTGCACCCAAGAAAAAATCAAAGAAGGGCCAGGAGCAATCACAAAAGGTGGGTGAAGGCCAGCATGCTCTTCGTGGTTATTACTGTGGGGCTCTGGTCTGTGTTATGTTTGTGTTCTTCATTGCTGAGTGTTCTTGCTGTGTGCAGTGCCATGCAGGATGAATGTTTTCACCAACATATTTCACCATGCCAGGTGAATTCTGTGGCGAGGTCTGAATTTGAAGGAGGCCTTCCTGCACAACGCAGTCCTGACAGAGATACCCAGCGGGGGCCAAGTTCTTTGGTTTCAACTCCATCTTCAACCAAAGAGTCTCCTCCTGTCCTTGAAGCAGAGTGTTCCTTCTCAGAACTAGGATCCCGCTCCACTGATCCCCCTAATCAAGTACCAGGAGGAYCTTCAGATATTCCAGAGGTGGTGCTGTCTTCCTCGGATGTTTCTGAAGTTTCTGCTTCTCCAGATGCAGAAGAGGGATTCCTGAAATCAGGTGAGTGGCAGGTTGTGTGATGCTGCTTTTGTAAGTGAAAGTGTAAAAAGGTAAGTGGCTGTTGGTTTGTTCTTTCCTTCACTCACTGACAGTTACTGGTGTTGAGAAGGGAGGGAGGACAGGTGCAAGGGTGTCCAGTGACCTGTTGGCTTTCTGCAGAGTGTGGTGGTCCCCTCTAAGTCCTGGCACAGAATGCCCCTTTGTCCAAATAAAGAAGGCCACAACTCCTTCGCTGAGTCCTTGCTGTCTGTGCTTTCAAACTGTAGCATTCCTTCAGCTTGACAATCCCTTGCTGCTGTTAAACCCCTCTGGATGAACATTGCTRTGCTGAGGGTGATGCACAAAGTCTAAACTGCATTGCTCATGGAGTGATCTGTAGAAATTTTTGGAGAATTGTGTGAACAGCAAGCCAGGACCTTTGCTTTCAGTATGGCACAGTGTAGAAAGAGTGTGATCTGATGAGGGGCTTTTTCCCTTTCCAGCAGTGTCAGTCTCAGGGTTTCTTTTCAGTATGTTCCTTCTCTGATGGCATCTAAAGACATATCCAGGGTTAAAGCTCTGGTGTTCTGGCTGTGCTAGCTTGGWGGGAGCACTCTTCCCTTCCTAAAGGGCTTGTGGTTAAAAAAAATAAACTGAGCAGGCAGAGTTATGGTCGCTGGGAGGTCAGTTAACCTGTCGCGTGTGAGGGAAGAGGGATTGCCTGTGGAGACTTGTGGATGTCATAAGGAAGTGGAAAGCTGGAGAGGATTAAAGGAGGAGAAATTGAGAATTTGAACCCAAGATTGAGAGATGTAGGAGAACMGTACAGGCTGCAGCAGTGGGAGCAAGCACTCAGTGTGCAGAGGTTGTGTAGCTCCTTCCCCTCACCTCTTGCTGAAGCACACGGAGTGGGCAGATGCTTGTCTTGGGGGTTAGGAATGTGATGGATGAGCTGTGCCTACAGAGGTGTCAAAGGGCACAGCTGAGGCTGTCGAAGYCAATGGATGAATGGGGTGGGATGGGTAACAGGCTGAGTCTGTGAAGCGTCTGCACTCAGCATCAGCATTTCCTGGTTCTAAGTTTATACTGTTCCCACAATTAGTGTGAATTAGCCCAGGCCTAGCAAATTGCTATCTCCCGAGGGCCAGTGCAAAGCTTGAGTAGGAAATAAGAGCAGGTTACACCTGTTTTTTTTGGGGGTGTTTTTTCTCAAGTAGGTTTAACCAGGATTGTGATCTTCAGCCTGTTTACWACAGCAGCATGGATGCCAGTGTGAGGGGTGTGGCAGTGGAGGCAGAGCTGTTTCAGTGGCAGGACTGGCTTATTGAGATCAAAGTGTTTGGGAAATTATGATCTGAATTGCACTGCCAGCATGTGTTACCTGCTGGCAGTGAGTTCAGTCTCTCTTCTGTGGGTGGATTTTTATATTACATATTGAGGTGAGCCGGAAGGTCATGGCAGACTGAGGTCTGTTTTTATTGAAGTTGCACAGAAGCAGGTAATTGGCATCTCTGCCCTAGGAGCTTATGATCCCACAGACAGAGTTAAATAGATTGTTTTGAACTGTTGACTGATATTTACTTAATAGCCTTAATCTGATTGAAGACAAGAAAACCCCTGTTTATCTGATGTGAAGAATTTTATTGCAGGAAACTTCGAAAGCAAGCGTCAAAGGAAGCCCACTAAAAAGCTCTTGGAATCCAATGACTTGGACACTGCCTTTATGCCAAAGAAGGAGGAGTGGACTCCCCAGAAGAAGGTACTTTCCTTCCAGCTCTTTTGAAAACTGGATAGAAAACAAGCCTAGACAGCAGATCCTGTTGAACAAGACACAGTGCAATGRGATGTGGGTTTTTATTGGCTGTATCCCAGAAGCAAAGGTCCACCCTTCCCAAACGTGCTGGTTGCTGTGTTAGGAGGAAATAATCTGTTCCCCACCCCTCCCCATTTGTAATGGGGATTGGGTAGTTTTGGCTTAAAATATCCTTTTTTTTT
>NW_026623594.1:390590-467926 GCF_030028575.1 Malurus melanocephalus
TTGAACCTAAGGCTTTGTCATTTTCCATCAGATTTCCTCTGAGCAGTGTTTCCTTTGTTACCTTCCCAAGTGAGCTGGTGAATGCACAKAAGTGCAGAGCTTGTAGCAGGATGGGGGCTTGAGGTTGAATCATGTGTAGGATACAGTGCTTGGTTCAGATTTTTGAAGAAAATGCTGCTCTTCTCCACTAAATACTCAGTATTCAGTGACATGGTTTAGAAAAAAGCAACTGGTATTTATTTCAGGTGGTGTACCTGCACAAGACTTGTTGCCACTGTTCCTGAAGTTTAGTAATAACGCTTCTTTCCTTTTTTTTTTTCTCTCTGAGGCACAGTTTTAGTATAGTTGTCACCATTGCAGTAATGCAAAGGCCAGTGCATTTCAGTTTCAAGGTCTGTAAAAGTGTAAACCTGGAAGAGAGCCTTTTCCCAGCACCTTACAGAGTATCAGCAGCCTTTTKGGGGAAGTGCAGGAAACAGTGAATGGTGCTGACGAGCACAAGACTCCACATTCCTCCCTACCCAGAGACCGAGTTTTACATGTGTGATCTATCACACACACAAACCAAATGTTTTCTTGTATAGTCTTTAATGACTGATGAATTCATGACCTGGATGGTAAATTAGGTGTTGCAGTCATTCCATAAGGTTTCATGGCTGAGGATGTGTGTCTCTATTTTCACCTGGTAATTTGACTCTCTCTCCTGTGTATTTGTAGGGTACTGGCCCTTCAGAGAGTGACAGCTCTGAGCTCTACTCACCAGCTCACTTYCAGGACCTGGGGGAAGGTAAGTCAAAGCAGGGATAATAGGGCAGACTGTTGGTGATATTTGGATCAGTGCCTGTGGCACTCTCTGTGTGTGTTTTTAAGGGCTTGGCATTCTGGGTTCAGCAGCCCACCAAAAGTTGCTTAAACCAGTATGAATTAATGGCTCTGTGATGGCTGCAGGGCAGAGGGCCAAGTGCCTGGAGGCTGGTATTGCCCCAGCCCTTAGGCTCTCAAACRATATAGGACCCAGCCTAAAGCTCTCAGGCAGTAGAACTTGCTGGTGTCACCTGTAGCAAGGGAATTATTTCAGCATTTTCCTTGAATGGTCTTTCTGTTGCATCCCAGCTTCTGAAAAGCTCTTGGACAAACAGCGAAAGCGGAAGAGACAGCGCCATACTTCTGCTGCAGTCCATTCCAAGAAGGAGAAAAATGAGGAGGGGCTGGGGGAGACCCCACACTCTGAGGTACTGTTGGGTCTTCCTACATGCTCTCATCCCTATAATCTACTGTCTGGTATTTCCCAAAGTACTTGGCAGAGACTAAGCCAGGGGCATCTTTTGCCCTGTCATCAGGGAGTTTGTCCCACTGATGCAGCTGCATGAGCTGGGATTAGGCTGAAGGTGCCTCCTTGATCAAGTAGTTATTTTATAATGATGCTTTATTCAGGCTCTGTTTTCAAACTGCTACTCAGCTAATTCTCTGTGAGAGAGGCTGTTCTGAACTCATGGAACCAGGTTCTGCCTGGCATCTTGCTTTGCACCTCAGAAGATCAAACTGCCCTAAAAGGTCTTCTCTGGGGGTGGGACTCTCGCCCTTTCACACACCACTATGAAGCACAAGCACTAGACTGGACTTCAGCCCCTTCTGCTTGCACCTKCAGCAGGCCAGGGTGAGCCAAGAGCCCCGCTGGAGGGGCTGGGGGGGACTGTCTTGTGACTGCTCACAAGAGCCTCTGATTGCATTCTGCCATCCAGCAGAAAGGGGTAATTGGGGCAATTCCCTCTGCTTCATATCAGCAGGGTCAGCGTGCAAGTATCTCTGACAAGCACATTTTGCCTTTTAGGAATGAGCCAGTTATCAGCAAGTGTAGGGGAGGCAAGACTTCCTGCGAGAGGCAGGACACCTCTGGGCCTCTCGCCATCGCCTCTCACTTCCAGTGGCCCAGGTTCAGCAGCAGGCAGGATAGTCAGTATGTATTTCAGGAGCCAATTATAGATATTATAGATATATACTGTTGTATTTGTTGTTGTTACACAGCTTCCAGGAGWGCACAAAGCTCACACCACCTGGAACAGTTCCAGCCATCCTACTGCATTTTGGAAAGGGCATTTCTGAAAAGACTGATAAATTGGGGTAAGACCCCTGGCCCACGTAAGCCTTCCTGTGCTGGTGTTAGTATTCTATCTGAAGGATGGTTATCTGGAATCATGTTTTAAAACAGCCTGTACAAATATCTTTGCCAGTGCTGGGCAGGGGCAGTTAACATTGTCTACTGTACCCACTAAAAACCAGCAAATTCTCTGTAAAAAGAGGGACAGTTCAGAGCAGCAAAGATCTAGGCCATGGCTCTGAATCCTGCACCCACCACTCAGTGCACAGGAAACTCAAACTCAACTGCCACCAGCCTTAGACATACGTGTTGAGCACCAGAAGTCAAGTATGGTGTAAACCATGCCAAAAAAAGGTCAATGCTTGGCACATTTGTCAGCATCCATTTCTGTTTGATTGTGTCTCTTTAGCTGCTGTGGTGGGTATTCATCCCCTGGCTTAGGTGAGTATTGGGATGCTGTGGAGCTGCAACTGTGCTTTCATGTGGAATTCAGACTGTGTTGGTYCCTCAGTGACTGCACACACTGGGCAAAGAACTCCACTTGGTTAGAAAAAAATAGATGGTCTGGTGATGCAGCAGAGTGAAGCCTTGGATCCAGCTGCCTTCCAAGGAAAAGAGGTCAGAGGAAAGCTTGTCRGCCTGGGCTGAGCTAAGCAGCTTTCTCTGACCTTGCCTGTCTCTGGAGCCAGGAGTGCAAATTTACAACATCAGGGCAGCAAGAGGCTGAGAGAAGGGGGTGGGAAATGCTGTGGAAATTGTCATGGTTGTGAGCCAAGGTCAGGCTGTGCCAAAGAACAGGTCAGACTTTGGGATTGTGCCAAACACAGGGAAAGTTCTGGAAGACCTGGATGAGCCCTTCTTTCTGCAGGAGGTGTGTAGTGTTGCAATGCTTGTGCTGGGCAGAGCAAGGAGGGGCAAGATTGACAGCTTTGAGTGATGGCCTTGAATGACAATGCTCTTYTCCATGTTCACAAAGGATGGGCCTTGCCCATCCTGCATTGCTCTGACATCCCTTCCCTGTGCAGTYCTGGGAGCAGTGTTTTGAACAAGGCTTTATTCTGTAAGGTATGTTGGACTGGCAGCAGTCTGTAGCTGGGCCTTTGCTTCTTTTGTTTTTTTTCCTCTCAATAAAGTCAGTTTATAACATTCGTCTTCGTATTGTGTACTTCAATATATTTTCAATGCACCTGTGCATCATTGCTCTACAGAACTCATTTTGGCTTTGAAGCGTCCCCAAATACCTGCTATTCTCTCTTAAAAGGGCCCAGGCAAGTCCCATGGGTAGTGTGGGAAGCATTATGGCAGAATCCTTGACTTGGCCTGTGAGTGTGTGGTTGTGCTTTTTATCCTTTGAAACTCTTCCCCTTGCCAGGATGCTTTTTCACCAGTAGATGTGTATTTTCATTAATCTAGTAAACTATGAACTCTTTTCCTTTCCTGTGAAACTTTTGGTGAAACTGGATGGGGGATGTTCTCTCCAGGGTGGTAACACAGATCAACTGCCAAACCCATTAAGTGCTCAGTGGCTGAATTTAAAGTTTCCAAGTCAGGATAGGAAGTGTTGACAGTTCTAATTCTGAATTTCTCTTTAAAGGGGGAGACGTCAGTTCACGGGACTGCTGTAAGCCCCAAAGAGGGCAATGAGGAGGGGTCAGAGAATGACCATGGAGTGCCTTCATCCAAAAAGATACAGGGGGAGCGTGGAGGAGGAGCAGCTCTCAAGGAGAATGTGTGTCAGGTAGTGTTCTTGAAGAAATCTCTTAGAAACTTCGTCACTGTATTTTTGTCTAAGTTCTGGGACACACTGGTGCTCCAGGTAAGCCCAAGTAGCCTCCAAGTGCTTATTGTACAATTAACCAGCTTTTTCTGCTATGTGTCAAGCATTTCCCTTGCAATAGCCCTTCCTCTTAGAGTTTGCAGAGGTTAGGGAGATGTGACCAGCGTAAAATACATTTTAGCCAGTGTTTGGGATCAGGAAGTTGGTGGTAAATGGCAGTGGTTATACACGAACTGTCAGAATTAACTTTCACTAGGAAAATGTAGCCTTTTTCCCCAGGGGATCTCTGCTGGCAGTTGTGGCCAGCACTCGGGTTTCTGCTGTCTGGAATGCCGCAGGGAAGAAATTTGCTGCAGCTGATACTGTGTTTCTTTCCCCACAGATCTGCGAGAAGCCAGGGGAGTTGTTGCTGTGTGAGGCGCAATGCTGTGGTGCTTTCCACCTGCAGTGCCTTGGGCTCTCCGAGATGCCAAAGGGCAAATTCATCTGCAATGAGTGTTCCACAGGTAGGGCAGCTTCTGTGAGTGCAGGACTGTGGCCTTACCTGGTGCTTTCTTGACTGGTCTGATGTGCCTGCTGTAGGGCTGCTAACTAGCACTCAGTCCTCAGAGTATTGGTTTGATGTTTAATAATGACTTTTTAATTATCATAGGATGACAGAATGATTTGGGTTGGAAGGGACTTTAAAGATCGTCAAATTCCACCTCCCTGCCACAGGCAGGGGCACYTTCCATTAGACCAGGTTGCTCCAAATCCTGTCCAACCTGTCCTGAACACTTACAGAGATGAGGCACCTATAGCTTCTTTGGGCAGCCTGTGCCAGGGTCTCACCAACCTCACAGGGAAGAATTTTTTCCTAGTATTTAATCTAAACCTAGTCTCTGTCAGGTTAAAGCCATTAATAACGACTTCAAATTTTAACCAGCCTTACTGTTGGTTCAGACTTGGGGTTCAAAGAAGTGAAAGTCCAGGATTTGGTGGGAAAGCGACAAATTATTACCTGGGACTAGGGAAAGGGCTGGTRGGGAGGAAGAGTCCTTATGCAGGCTAAAAAAAAGGGGAAATGTCAAAGTACCGTTATTGATTTTTTAATTTATCTTCTTCTTTCCCCTCACCTGAAGTCCCAGCTATGATAATACTTTGATCTGGAGTTCTWTTGCAGCTTCAGGCAAAACCAGCCTGGTGCGGAGAACTGTGCTCTGGGATGGATGTAGCATCCATCCATGTAGATGGAGGCTGGGAAATTGTGCTGTGCTGTCAGGCAGCCTRGTGACAGCGTCAGATCCTCATTTAGCCCTCCTGTGTGACCAATGCACTGCTCTTTCTCCAGGGGTCCACACCTGCTTTGTGTGCAAGAGCAGCGGGGAGGATGTGAAGCGGTGCTTGCTGCCCCTCTGTGGGAAGTATTACCACGAAGCCTGCATACAGAAATACCCACCCACAGTCATGCAGAACAAGGGCTTCCGCTGCTCCCTGCACATCTGCATGACCTGCCATGCTGCTAACCCAGCAAACATCTCCGCTTCTAAAGGTACCTGAGTCCTCCAGGGTGGTCTGGGGGGTGCAGTCACATGTTGTTTCTTTGTTTCACGTCCACTGTGCRTTTACCTGGTTCACCAGTTCTTGGTGTTGTTGCCTTTGTGTCGTTGCAACTGTGTTTGCTGAGGAATAGCTGCTCCCAGGGGAGTGGAAGGGGTGGTGTCAGAGTGTGAGGCTCGGCAGCACTCCCCATGGTCRGACACGGCAGCTGGAATGTTCTCAGGCTGTTCAGAGGCTCGGATTCCTGCACGCCCAGCCTTGCCCATGGGCCTCAGTGGGTTTTTGAGTAAATCTCTGGAGCTGTACAGACACGCTCGTGTTACTCCCACCTGCTCCTYCACCAGTGCCAGTGCTGCAGCATGGGCTGTCAACACAGCAGCATCGAGAGCAGCACAGGGCAAACTCTGATATTGTTCTGCTTATCCTTTTTTTTTCTATGTAAACTCTCATCTTGTAGTGGAGACACCCTTGGGCTAAGCTTCCCAGGCAAACATCTGTTTGAGCTGTTTGCAGCAATACCTTGACCTTTATCTCACATGATCAAACTTAAGACTTTTGTGATTGCTTTGTATGTTTGCTTCTAAAGCTGACTTTCTTTCAATCCTTAGTCTCTTAAGAATGGTGACAATAAGACCAGCCCTGTTTTTATCCTCAGGGTCTGTATTAAAGTTGGCTTTTTACCCCTGTGTATCAGTATTTGGTGTAGAAAACAGCACCAAGGCCTAAAGCCCGCAGCCCACAGCCGGCCACTTCCCCACTGAACGTTTGTTGACTGGCTGCTGCTTCTCCGTGGTCACATTTACCYCTTTTCTCCCACCTCTTCTTCCTGTTTAAAATCTGTTGTGAGGAACTGAAAATGGGGTTTCAAAAACCTCACATAARCTAGCCCTGTAGGGAAGTCTGAATTGCCTGGAAGTTCTGGAATGTCAGGGTAAAATCTGATAAAGTGAAGAAGCAAGTGCTGGTGTTTTCAGATGCTGCATGGATTGATTTTATTATGTGCAGCTAAGCTCTTGGAACACCCCCCCTATAATTACTGTCTGAGCTGATTTGGTAATTATTTGTGTATGATAGGAAGCAGTCCCAGTCTGTGAACTCTTGAACTGTTTCTGCATGGCATGCAAGAGATTTTTCACTTCTAAATAATACAATTTTATATGTTATATGTATTATAGATTTTATAATTTTATATATATTTAGTTATATTAAATAATATAATAGGAATCCAATGAGTATGTCCTGGGTGGTCTATAAGAATTAAAGTCAGCTTCCTTCTCCAAAGCTCATTTTGAGCTTAGGTATGAGCAGAGTCTGGTTTTAGTGGGAAAGAGCCATGTTTCTGCAGAGGCTCATTGTGCTGTGGRCTGTTGTGGTGCCAGGTCGCCTGATGCGCTGTGTGCGGTGCCCGGTCGCGTATCACTCCAACGACTTCTGCCTCGCCGCCGGCTCTGTGGTCCTGGCCTCCAACAGCATCATCTGCCCCAACCACTTCACTGCGCGCAGGGGCTGCCGCAACCACGAGCACGTCAACGTCAGCTGGTGCTTTGTCTGCTCAGAAGGTGAGATGGYCAGCRCTGGGTCYCCTGTCACCAGGGAATGCCCTGGCAAGAATTCATTACCKRGGGTGGAAGCTTTTCCTGTCCAGAGTGTGCCAATGAGARCGGCAGAGAACAATCTGCCTTCCTRTCTTTCCACRTATAAGTCCAACTTCAGGCTACARCCTTTTCTGGATCCTTAGAAGGGTTCTTTTTGCTCCGTGAGTGAAGCCCAGCTTTCGAAAATGGCTTGCCAGGAGGGCATCGTTTCCTTTTCCCAGCTCTGTCTATCTAGAAATGTGGAGTGCAGGGCTTCTGCACAGTGACTGATAAATTCCTCCTCCTTCTCTTTGCAGGGGGCAGCCTTTTATGCTGCGAGTCGTGCCCAGCTGCGTTTCACCGTGAGTGTCTAAACATTGAGATGCCAGAGGGAAGCTGGTATTGTAATGATTGCAAGGCAGGCAAAAAGCCACACTACAAAGAAGTAGTCTGGGTGAAAGTTGGGCGCTACAGGTAGGTGAAGATAGAACAGACTTGTCCCCATCCCTTCTTCATGCAGTGCTCATGGTCACTGAGGTGAGAAGCTGCTCCCTTCTGCAGGGTTCAGTGCAGCAGCCTCTGGTTTTTGTGCATCACATAGCTGGTAAAACATGAGCTTTCCTCTTCCAGTAGCCTCTTTTTTCCCCATCAGCCTTGCTGGTAGCCCTCACACACTTTTTCCCATGTCTCCATGCAGTAGCATAATTTTGAGGTGGCTAGAAGTGGGGAAGCCAGAGGTTCCATCTGCCCTTCCCTGTGTTGCAGGTGGTGGCCAGCTGAGATTTGCCATCCTAGGACAATTCCTGTCAACATCCAGAAAATGAAGCATGATATTGGTGAGTTCCCTGTGCTCTTCTTCGGCTCCAAGGACTATCTGTGGACCCACCAGGCTCGTGTGTTCCCTTACATGGAGGGTGATGTCAGCAGCAAAGACAAGATGGGGAAAGGCGTGGATGGCATATACAAGAAAGGTAACTTGTCTCATCTGGGGAAGTGGTCTTTTCCTCTCCATTCCTGTTTGGAAAAGTGGCGTTCTTGTAGCAGAGAAAAACATCTTGTGATAATTGAAGTGAAATTAAATTTGTAGAATGAGCTGCTGCGTGTGTATCATCCAGCATGCTCAGAGTGTTTGACTCCAAGAAAGGGAGATGGGTGTGCAGATCTCTGATGCTTTTCCATGTCTGACATACCTCAAAATCGAAGCGAGCTGCTGCCATGTCAGCTTCTCCCTGTGTATTACAGTCATTATTTTGGTACAAAAGTGCACTTAGGAGTTGTGAGTGCAGCTACCTGGCATTTCTGCCCAAGAGGGCAGGCACTGCTAGCCGACAGATGGAATGCTTTATCACCCGTGGGCAGGCTCCTGACTGTAATTTCTGCACTTCTCTGCTGCATTGACCTTTTCTTCACCCTCCTCTGTTGAACCTTGTGAGCACTGGATGACCACTGGCTGCCCAGCTCTGTGTGAGCAGAGGGAGTTCCTCATAACACAGCCTGTTCTCTCACTTAGCTCTTCAGGAAGCTGCTGTGAGATTTGAAGAGTTGAAGGCACAGAAAGAACTGAGACAACTTCAGGAAGACAAAAAGAACGACAAGAAACCTCCTCCCTACAAACAYATCAAGGTGAGAGGAGATGGTGGGGGGTAAGTGCAGAAGAGAAGTCTTGAGCTGTCGGTGCAGGTGATTTACAGGTATACAGAAACATTTCTGGTGTTTGAGTGTCTGCCTGTTCTTGAAGGTTTCTTTGATCCTCTTTCCATCATCAGCTGTCCTCCACAGAAAGGATTTATGTACATGCAGAGCTGCAGCAAGCTGGATATCAGTAATAGAGGTGCTCTGATTGATGGATCTGGTCATGTCTGTGCTGTCTGTGTCAGTTGTGTGGTCTGGAGGAAGTGTCTGTCTACCTTGAGAGCTCAGGGGAGAGGGCTGGTAATGCTCAGTTTGGTCAAATGCTCTGTGCTGGTGATGGCAGAGTGGGCAAACCAGGTCATGCTGGACAGGAGGTGGTCAGGGTAGAGTGCAGCAGAGCTGTGTAGAGGGTGGTAACCCACAGGATCTTGTATCGTCTCTATTATTGTTTTATATTTCTTTCTGTATCGGTTGGTGACTGAACAGAAATACTGAAGCTGGTGTACAGGCTTCAATATCAGCCCTTTTATTCAGTTTTGTGGACTATTCATTTTAAGGGCTGTTAGTTATTATTTTTGAATTAGAATTGCAGCAGCAGTAGAAGCCCTACAGAATGGAGGTGATTTTAGAGGAGAGCTGGGACCAAGCATGTGCCTGTGTCTGGAAGTAGATCCCAACTGACCAGAAAACCATTGACTTAGAGGCTGTGTCCTTTTTTTTATTGCTTCTGTCTGTCCTTCCCTTTTTTATGTGCCAAAATAGGGAAGCTTAGTTGATTTCTGACACTTTTTGTATTTAGCTAGGATTTCTAGGCAGGCAGGTAAATCCTACATAAGTTACTGTGCAGTGTAAAGAGCACAACTGAATGCTGTGGCAGCAGTATGGGCCAGGCAGCTTCAGTGGAGGAAGTAGTTTCTCATTATAGCTATTTTTAGGCCTCTCTGKCCGCAACATGAAGGAACTTTGGAAGCAGTTTAGAGCCTTTGAAATACCCTTTTATATAAATAATGACAGTTGTGGTCATTAGTCATGGCAGCTCTTCTGAGGTCTGGGTGCAAGCTGTTTGTCTTTCTGAAGGCAAAGCAGTTTSCAGGAGCAGATGGTGAACTGGGGAAGGCTTCAGGGTGAAATGGATGAAGCTGGTTATGTCCACTCCTGTCCTTCTAAGGAGATSAGCACCTCAAGGTCCATCCCAAGGAACACCCACACAAGAGGCTGCTGCAAAACACGCTCAGGATCCTTCATCACGTCAGGCTTTTGACTAGTTCAAGCATTGCCCTGTTTTGGTTTTGTYCTAGCAGTGCCTCAGACAGTAGGGGTGGTGTGGAGTGACAGTGCCAGAGCAGTGCCAGTGGTGGGCTGACCTCATCCTGTGAGTCTCCCCACTCTTAATGAGGTGATGAGTCTGGGTGAGAGCTGGGAAGCAACCTGAGTGACAAGGAGGGTCAGAGGTGGGAGGCAGTTCTGGGAGAAAGGTGGGGGAGACTGTTGACGAGATTAATGAGGCATTTCTTCAGGGTTTGCTTTTAAACAAAGGGGGATCAGGACTTGGCCAGTCTCAGGCAGGCTGTCAGTGTGGAACCTCTGTGGGTGGGAGAAGGTAATTTATATGGGRGTTGTAATGATTTTGCTAAAATCCCTTCCTTTCGTGTTCTGGGAGAAGAAAGTGAGACAATGGCTCACCCAGGGAAAGAACAGCAAGGAGCTTTTCTTCAGTATCTCTCTCCAAAGTCCTGACTCTCTGTTGCCTGCTTTTCAGTGTTCGCTGCCTTTAACCAAACCCCAAGGACCCAGCTCATGCCACAGACACGCCAGTCGCTTCTCCACCTGGTGCTGCACTCTGCTTCCTTCTGGAGCGGTTYTTAGAGAGCTCCTTGGCTTAACTCTGAGCTCCTCTTTGGGCCTTCCAACCCCAGCCTTGTCTGGTTTGGCTTCCATTTACATCTGCAGGACAGTTGGTAGGGAGGTAACTGCATGGTAGGCCTTCTGTCACAGGCGTGACAGCTGAGAGCACAAACCTGCTTGAAGGTAACATTCAAAAAGCAGGGCAGTAAGGAAAAGCTGAGGAAAAGCACCTGACACTGAGACTGGAAAAGGTGCAGTTTGATTTGCAGCAGAAAGTGATTTGATGCTGATCACAGGGATGGTGTGTGCCCAGCACTGCTACCTGAGCTGGATGTGGGCACGGTGGTGATGGGAGGGGGACACTTGGCCTTCCAGGGTCACAGAATACATGCTGCACCAGGTGATGCTAATGGGGARCTGCATCCTCCCGAGCTGTTTCCTCTAACCTTCTACCTCTTGCAATAACATTGSCACAAGTACAGCTCTGCCTCTACTTGTGTCCTTCTGCCCCTCGCTGTCACTAACTCACAGCTCGTAGGCAAGGGTGGAGTGTAGAAGTGCCTGTCAGGGTAMCCTGTAGTTCCCAAGAGCTCATGTCCCTCGTGTGCATTGAAGGTGAACCGGCCGGTGGGAAAGGTGCAGATCTTCACTGCCGACCTGTCCGAGATACCACGCTGCAACTGCAAACCCACAGATGAGAACCCCTGCGGCCTGGACTCTGAATGCATCAACCGAATGTTGCTCTACGAGTGCCACCCCCTGGTGTGCCCTGCTGGTGAGCGCTGCCAGAACCAGTGCTTCTCCAAGCGCCAGTATCCCGAGGTGCAGATCTTCCGCACGCTGGCACGAGGCTGGGGCTTGCAGGCCAAAACGGACATCAGGAAGGTATGTATGCTCTTCCCGTATCATTCTTTCTTGCTGCTTCTCTCTTGATTGCTCTTGGTTTGAAAATGGAATTTGAAGAAAACTTCTTGCTRTAGAATGCCATGTAGAAAAGAAATTGATGCATTTTAACTGACAAGTCCTGACAAGAGTGTATTGGCTCATCAACATGTAAACCGTCTATCTGGTCAGATGTCCCACAGGGCAAGAAAGATGATTGTTTGATCAGTGTGCTTGTATAAACGATGGGCTTTGAGTGCACTGGAACACTGGCCTGAATACAGTGCTCAGGATTTCCAGATGGGGAAGAGTGATTATTCCTCCCACCCCTATTCTTGATTAGCCRGACTTTTCCAGCATGAGAATCTTGTGTCAGAAACAGGAACCAGGGCTTGGATCTTACAAAAGGGTGATGTCTTGGAGAATGCTGTTATTACTGCTGAAACTGATAATCTCCACCTAAAACACTTGTATGTATTTTTTAAATGCAAAGAATAGTAATTCTTTGGACACACACATCTGTGCTGTACAAAGGAGGAATGTTAAAGCCAAAAGAACCCCAAAGCTGACAAAGGATGAAGTGAAACAGATGACTGTTAGCACAGTAGGAGAAGAATGTCTGAAAAAGGAGTAGGGATGACATGATAAGAGGGAGGCCTTAATAGAGGAGGAAAAGTGTGAGTCTATCCTCTTGAAAACTTTGCTGCCTGCTGTGCCATACGTTAAAGGATGTCTCCACCATTCCATGTGCTTGTTTCACTTTCAGCAGACAGTCTGGAAACAGAAACACTGGGAGTATTTATAGTGGGGGGACCACTGGAGCAGAGCTGCCGTTCTCTTTAATAGCTGGAGTTAAGCCTCTGCAGTAGTTCACCACAGGGGAACTGCATGGATTCACTGCAGGAGCAGGTGCCCCAGGTGCATCCTGCTGTTCCATGGAGCTGGTCCCCAAAGAGATACTGTTTCCAACTGGAATGCAATTAGGGCAGTGCTTTGAGCTTTGTTTAACTTCTGTAGTTAACTTCTGTGTTGTCCCTGGATATTAATACTTTCTTTAGCACAAAGAGCAACCTGATGATCATAGTTCTTTATTTAATTTATTTTGAGTTATTTGTTAAGCATGTCAAACGGATGGTTCAGGTCAAACTGGTTGCAAAGCCCGGGGAGAGATTTTTAGGAAGGAAACAGAAGCTAATTTCTAGCCCARAGGTGGATGTCCCTCCATCCTGCAGACAATTTGTCTTATCAGCTTGTTTTCTCTCTTTCAGGGTGAATTTGTTAATGAGTATGTTGGGGAGCTAATTGATGAAGAGGAGTGCCGAGCCCGAATCCGCTATGCTCAGGAGCATGACATTACCAATTTCTACATGTTGACACTGGATAAGGTATGTGGAAGGAATCTCTTGCCAGGGTCCTAGACAGCAGTAAAAAGAYGGGAAGGAAGCTAAGCATTGCTGATGAGCTGGTCTGCATTTCCTCTGAAATGACTAAATGAATTAACATGTAGTAGAGGAGCTTCAGGTTGGATATTAGGATTAGAAGGAAAGTCTGAGCAGACATTGTTGGAATTTGTTCAGAAGAGGTGAGGACAGTTGTCTGAGGGTCATAGATCCTGTTTCAGCTTAAGAGGGTGAATTTGGGAACATTGGGATCCTTCCCAGCAGCTGAACCTTGGAGAGCCYAGAAYTGGGCTGGTGTGTSTCAGGAGAGGCATCAGCCCTCAGAYRTAAAAGTTACAGGCACATCAAGATRKTCATTTAAGTTCAGATCTCATGTCTTGGTGTTCTCATTTGAGTGAGTGATAAAGTTACACCCACAGGCTCCCCAGTGGGTCCTGCAGGCCAGGTTGTTGCTATGAGCTCCTGATTTTCAGAGGTTTAAGTAATTTTTTCAGCTGCTTTCCACACTTTGTCGCTCAGCCGTAGAAGAGAAGGAAACCATGAAAGCAAACATGGGGAGGAAGCTGTCGAGTGTGGGACAGGATAAGTGACTGCTTTATGTCTTTCMTCTCATCCTGCTGCAAATTCCCACTGACCATATCTTGTTCTCCTTGTCTGGCTGATGGRGCAGACCCAAGTGTTAATACATCCTTCATTACTACAAAAACAAATCTCAGTTTCAGCCCAGTAACAAGCCATGCACAAGTGTACCTTGCACGCTCTTCCTGTTTTCCTTCTATACATTGACATGCAAGAAATAGGAACTTCTATTTTGCKTTTAAGCAGAAGTTGGGGCCTGGAACCACAAGCACTGCCTTAGAAGTGTGCTGGATGGTGTTTACCCAGTACTGATGCCACAGGGAGAGCTTCCCAGAAAGGAACAGTGGCAATGTCCTGGCTGTTTGGGAGTTGTGTGTCTTTGAAGAGGAGGATGATGTGCAGGATGCTGTGATGACATCTGATTGAAATGTGGTTTTCTGGGTTTTTTCTTTTTGCAATGCAGGATCGAATCATTGATGCTGGGCCAAAGGGCAACTATGCTCGTTTCATGAACCATTGCTGCCAGCCCAACTGTGAGACACAGAAATGGTGTGTGAACGGCGACACTCGGGTGGGGCTCTTCGCACTTGTAAATATCAAAGCTGGTAAGGAACACACAATGCCTGCAGTAACCTCCGGGGGTTCTGTAAGGAAAAGGGAGGGCTTGTAGCTCTCTGGGAAGTGATTTAATTTTTGTTTTGTTAGGGGAATTCACAAGACTTAAAAGCAGCACTAAGGTGATGAAACACACAGCCATGGTATCAATGGAGGCTGATACAGAGCCCTGCCACAAGTTCGATGTCCTTTTTAGCTGTAGCACATGGTAGGAGTGAGGTTGCACTGCATTTTCAGTACACACAGATCTATGGGAAAATTAATAGTTTGGTGTCCTTGTGTACTGGTGGCAGTCGTTTGTGACTTTACATTTAAAAAGCACTTTTACTTTAGCAGTTAAATGTTCTGCCCCATAATTCATTAACAATTTGCTTGGTTTTGATCTGCTTTTGTGGCAGGGACTGAGCTGACTTTCAACTACAATCTGGAGTGTTTGGGAAATGGAAAGACTGTTTGTAAATGTGGTGCCCCAAACTGCAGTGGYTTCCTRGGAGTAAGACCAAAGGTATGATGCATCCTTTAARCTTTTGTTCTCCCAAATCRCCTCTTTGCATAGATGTGTATCATTCATTGGTTGCAGAGGTTTCARGTTGAAGAAGTCATCATTTCAGTGTGGCCATGGGCACAGTGCTTGAAATTAGTTAAAAATTTGAGTTTTCATTATGAGAGAGCGAATCGTAGACTTCAATTGTCAGAGTTGCTATAAATAATGACAAGTTTTATTTTACACCCATAGAATACAAGGAAGATTTTGTTAAAAAAAAAAAAAATTCTGCTTCTTATCATGACAATTTCAATAGAACTGGAGGAGAGAAGGACAGGCATGGGAAAGACTTCATCAGATAACCAAGAAAACACAACTCAGTCCATTTCCCAAAGTAAAAGCTTGAGTAAATTATGAGCATGCATGGAAGGCCAGCAGATTCACATTCCTTCAGACTAAATTGCTTTAGAGCCAGAAGGCAGCTACCTCATAATCTATTCTGCAGTGAAGTTCTTGGTTTTATTCTGCTTCTAATGAAGTGACCAATTTTTACACATCAGACTGGCATAAGAAATTTGCCATATTTGTAGTAGAAAAATCAGCAGTTTTTAGAACTCACTGACTTTTTGGGGAGATTCGATTTGTAACTGTAATGTTGCAGTAACAGGAATTGATTTCAATTACCTCCTTGTGTGAGCTGGTTCTCACTGGGAAAGGGAAATAACAGGAGCAGTTGGCTGAGTTCCCAGCTGTCACCCGCTAAATCTATGTGTCAGCTGTTGGTTTGTTAGGAGTRCTTCACCAAATCAGTCTGTAATCCCTCTGCTCTGCCATGTGGATCCTGCTGTGCCTGCAGTTAAGGGTTAAAAGCTGCAGCAGCACAGCTGTTCAGCCCCATCAATGTATAGGGAAGGTTTTATGAATTCACCAGAGATTAGTTCTGCAGAAAAATTAACTTATAAAAATAAAAAAATGGATGTATTCAGAAGTTGGCAGATGAGGTGAATTGCACATCTGATGTATTTAGTTCTTTTTCGAGTTGTGATTTAAAGTTCAATTGATTTTGTGCTGCTCCTTTGTTATACATGGTTTGACTGTCATTTTTGCCTTGAAATTGCAGGTTGCACGATGGAAATCAGAGAAAGGTGCCCTTTAGTTGGCATTCATGTTCCATTGTGGTATCTGAGGCGACTCATTTCATCTTGATGAGATGGGCTGAGAAACAATACTGAGAAAACAGTACCTAGGGGTGGTTTTTTTTAAATTCTTCTCACATAAGATGCATTTTTAAGCTTCCTGAACATACAGCAAAACAAAACTGATTATACTCAAGTTTGCTCTTAAAAGTGCCTTCTAGCTGGGAGTGTGGAAGAATGTTTGGAAGTCTATTGTACTGCAGGGAGCAAGTGGGAATMGCTTAGTCCAGCTGTTAGACCTCTCTTAGACATTCAAATTAGCTGTGAAGGGATTTTCTTGTTCTCTTTGTAATTAGATGGCTGAGGAGCTAGACGCTGAGAATTGGTGGCATAGTTTAGGTGGAGGCATTTCAGTGCCTGCATTTTCAGTGATAAGAAAGGCYTGGCTTGTCCCCATTGTCAGGGGGAATGATGGTATAAAAGCAGGAAGATCCACATGTGAAGGGGAAGAAAAACAATCAAGAGATGTAACTCCTTAGGGACWGGAAAGCTGGATAGCCAACTGCAGMGTTCTGAAATTGTAGGTCTGGAGACCAAGGTTTTTAAATGTTTTGGTGATGAAAATATTATGCACTGTATTTAGGCAGAACAAAGGATGTAAAAATTGCTTCCTAGGCATTGTCTCAGAACACAGAGATGTCCTGCATGGAGAACACATATTTGAACACAAAGATATGTAGAAAATGGCACTAAATTTAGCTCATGTCTCCTTAGATAAACTAAACTGATAGTGCTTTGATAAGGTCAGGACTGGGGGCAAGAAGCATCATCTCTGTGGAGCTGAGTGTTGAACACAATGGAAGGCTCAGCCTGGCTTKGAGGGGGAGTTGCAGGAGCAGGGCTGGAGGATGCCTTAGGCCAGAGAGCACTTAAACCTTTCTTTTGCCTGTCTTGGGTCCAGTTGTAGTTATTTCATTTCACAGGTAATTTAACTGTCAGTTGTCATCAGCTTGGGAGAGTGAGAGTTYGGGGCAGTTGCAAAGGAATAACTGAGTATAGGGGGAATGGAGATTGGATATCCCACAGTACACACCTGGAGGGTAACAACAGAAACAAATCTACATGAGAAGGTCATGGCTCAGCAGTCATGGTGGAGAAAGAGCTGCTGTGCAGCTCAACTGCCACAGGACTGAGCTGTGGTGTGACACAGCGGTAGAAAAGGCACGTGGGGGATGCTTTGGGGCATTTCCTGTTCTTTTGGAGAAGAGTTGATGTCATACATGGCCTGTGAGTTGTTGACCTGAGGTAGCATGTGTGTCTCTGTAACTTTTGTTTGGRATAAATGTATTCAATAAGGGCAGAGAAAAGCCAGTGGGAAAACTGAATGTGCAGACTGTAAAGGTTTCAGTTTRTGAGGAGGAGGATGTGTCCCAGAGGTTACTTCAGGGAGAGAGAAAARCTTCAAAGTTTGGACTTGAYGATCTTGGAGGTCTTTTCAACCCAAAAGATGTTGTGATTCTGGTGGAAAAGAGCAGCATTGACACGAGAACGAATAGGTCTAAACTGATAACAGATAAATTCAGACTGAAAATGGAGAGAGAAGTGATAAATGTGAAAAAGTGCAGGAAGGCCCTRGATAGACTCCTTATGAGTCATATGTGCCAGGAGACCTGACTGTTTTGACCTGAAGAGTCTGTGAGAGGCAGCACAARCTCCTCATTCTGCTGTTGCTGGTTGTATGTACCCCATGTTGAGCCAAGCTTTGCTGCAGGACTTCCAGGCTTTTTCAAAATTAACTAGCAGCTATTGCTGTAGTCAATTGGTTGCCAAATAACGATAGCATTAGAGATGCTGCACAGGTCTCAGGTTTAGCTGGCAGTGGGATTTCTGCTGGCAGGGGTTGCAGTTGTCTCCTGCAGCGGCAAGGGAACACTGGAAGGATCAGAGCCCTGTGTTAACCCACGTTGTGTCACCCACAGAGCCAGCCCAGCCTYAGTGAGGAGAAGTCCAAGAAGCTCAAGAAGCGGACGCAGATGAAGCGCAGATCACAGGCAGAGGTGATGAAGGAGCGTGAGGACGAGTGTTTCAGCTGTGGAGATGGAGGGCAGCTGGTCTCCTGCAAGAAGTCAGGCTGCCCCAAGGTGTACCATGCAGACTGCCTCAACCTGACCAAGAGACCTGCAGGTCAGTGCTCTGCACAGCTGAGCTCTGCTTGGGTCACACTGGGGGCTCTGTGTGTCCTAGGCCCAGCTCATCACCTTGGAGTCTATTCACAGCATCCTAACATTTAGAGAAATCTTTCTCACTTGAACAGACCTTGTTGCCCAAGCAACACAACCCTGGTTTGCACCCCACTGTGACTGCAAAAAGGTGAACTAATTGCTGAAGGGGGAGCTGGTGCTTGTCTAGGAGGTGGTGCTTGTGRACTGACCCCATTCTTGGGGCCTGGCAGAGCATAATCCCAACAATAGCTGAGGTATTGGTCATCACACTGGCTGTTTTCCCAAAGTTGAAGACAATTGAGTGAGTTGAATGGTAAGGGGAAGCACTGCTGGAAAATRGGAGTTAGAAAAGAATCTATTAAATGTCTGAATAGCCATTAGTTCATACTTTAGAGAACAGTACYGAAGCATAATCTAATTCGTGGTTAAATGAGGACAAAAATCTGGAATAAAAATTATTCAAAAAGTACAGTCCAGCCTTCAGTCTGTTCCTCCTGCTTTCCATTTGAAAAGTTTCTAACAGCCTGACTTGGAAACACAAAGGATGGCCAGATCTCTGATACACATTTTTTTACATCAGGGGAGACTGTTGTCTCAGTTCTTTTCTGGCTTATACAAACACAGCCTCAAGTTTTTATTCTTGATCTGCTTTGGACTGTGTCCCACTTGCCTACACATTTTTTAAAACTGGAAACAAGTATTTTAACAGCATTGCAGCCAAGGCCTTGCTTACTCTGACAGAAGAGAATAATTATATTTTGCTTTTTACGTAAAATTTGTTGGGAAATTGTATGACTTGTTTTGCAAAAATAACTTACATTTGTGTGATATTGATGGTTTACTTTACCATTCTTGAGTTTTCATCTTGATCCTTTTCTCATGTTTATTTCTTCCTCTTGCAATCCTGTTTTGCACCTGTCTTTATTTAGCTATACTTGTTGGTGCAAGAGCATCTGTCCAGTTTAAATTCTGAGCCTGTCTAACTGGATTTTTGCAGTCCCTCATAGCCTCGATGTTATCTACCTGTTTCTGTAAGAGTGTTTGCTGTTCTGCTTTCAGAAATTTAAATTATTGTACCCTTTAAAATACGTTCCTGAAGGATGTAATTTGAGATGACTCCTAAGTTTATCACAAGACCATTAATAGCTGTTTTTTGAGAAGGATTTTCAGTCAGTTGTAGGAATTTTACTCTTTTTACACATAGGCAGTGATTTTCATAGCCTGCTCCTCAGAGTATCATTCAGGACATGAAAGGTTCAGCACTTTCTACTTCAAATGTYTCATCTGCCTTGAGCATTGCTGTCAAGTAATTGGAATTTCCTGCTTGTTTGCATGTTGCTAATTGTGTGATCTTACTTCCAAGAACTTTGGGCTGTCTCTGGAGAGGATGCTTATTCATTAGATCTTTTATCCTGTCAAAGACCATTAGAGTGATTTAATAGGATTGATCCTTCCTGCAGCAAACCAGCAGGTTTTGACGTATTTTATTTTCCATCTATACAAATGACCTCTATAAGGAYGGTCCCAGAGTTTTTCCRGTGGCCCAGGTTAGTGTTGAGGTTGGCTCTCTGGGATGCTGCTGGAGCAGGGGGAGCAGTGGCAGCCTATGAGCCAGGAATAGGGGAGACCATGGGAAGTGTTAGACATCCTCACTTGGAAAAGACACAGAAGAGCAGTGTGCATATTTTGAGACTGGAACAGAAGCCTTGGACTGRCTTCAAAGTAGGGGAAAAACTTATTACGTGTTGCTTTCAACCCCAGGGGAAAAGCAGTGTGAGAGAGGGGAGTGGAGAGCTGCTGTTGCACAAGTGCAGGGAGTGATGCCCACAGCTGCTCAGTGCTGCTGCAGGAACCAGCCTCTCTGGAAAAGAGCTGGGAGCCCCAGCCACAGCTCTGTGGGTTTGGTTCAGGCAGGCTGGAGAGTGCTCTGGTCTGGCTGCTGTCTGGGGCTGCCCTCTGGCTCAGAGCTCTGTGCCAGGGCTGCTCTGCAAGGAGCTGCTCCCCACAGCAAGGCAGGCAGCAGGAGGGATGGGGGATGTGGGGTGCTGGAGGAAAGAGCACAGAAGCAGGAGGTATATTTGGAAAGACATTTCTCATCCTGTGGTGAGAGGTTAGGAACTCAGCTTGTGCTTGGTTGTGTCCATGAACTGGTGGCAAGCGTTTGGTAGAGCCAGCAACAGCCTTGGCTSAGGGAGCAGGAGCTCTGTGAGGTCATCTACCAGTAAGAAAAAAAAGCCATCTCTGAAGTGTAGTGTTATGTTTTTGCTCCTGGTGGTGTTGGTACTGCTGGTCAATAGGTTCACTGTGAAGATGGRGCTGCTGGGGAAGCAGCTTTGTTTTATCATGGTCGTACATGATCAGAGGTTAAGAATGTGCCTTCCGGTTCAGAGACAATAGAAACTTACCCCTTGTGATCACTGCTCTCTCACTTCTTCTTTCTGATAAACAGGAAGAGAGGTTCTTGACCCAGAATTAAAAGATGAATTTGACTCATTTTCTTAAGAAGTCCATTGGGTGTTGTGCACAGATAACCACTGCTGTTTTCTGTGGAAATCAGAGCCAGAGATGTGCAAGCTGGGGGTGTCTTGGTTAGTGTTGTGCAGGAGTCAGATGGGTATTTGGTCTGACGTGATGTGGCTTGTGTTTATGATTATCATTGTCCTTGTTGCTTCTGAGAATGCAGGTTTGTGTTAACTGCCAGTCAAGCTAAGGCAGAAACTGAAGAGGGCATGTAGAATTAATTGTATGTGGGTATTACAGGRGTGTTCCCACTTTCCCTTGAACTCCCTTTCCAGCAGACCTTTGTCTCTTCCCCTTGTACTCCTCCTAAGGTGTGTCTTTTCTCCCATGTCTGTACTGCAGGAAAGTGGGAGTGCCCGTGGCATCAGTGTGACGTGTGTAGTAAGGAAGCAGCTTCGTTCTGCGAGATGTGCCCCMGGTCCTTCTGCAAGCAGCACCGAGAAGGAATGCTCTTCATCTCCAAGCTGGATGGACGGTTATGCTGTACAGAGCACGATCCCTGTGGGCCTCACCCTCTAGAGCCAGGAGAAATTCGTGAGTATGCGCGTCCCATTGAAGGTCTGTCTAACAGCGAGGACACCCAGCCACCAGAACAGCTGCCTGCAGAGACAGAGGCAGACACAGACCTGAGTGTTCAGCCCCTGGACAGCCCACCTCAGTCTGTGGCCCTCAGGCTGCAGTCACCAGAAAAGCCCCCTGCTACCCTAGCGCTGAGGCTGCCATCATCAGACAAGCCCCCCACCACCCTCGCCCTGAGGTTGCAGCCATCAAACAAGCCCCCCACCACCCTGGCCCTCAGGCTGCCTTCACCAGACAAGCCACCTGCCACCCTGGCTCTGAGACTGCCACCGTCAAATAAACCCCCCGCCACCTTGTCACTGAGGCTGAAGCCATCCAACAAACCCTCCACCACCCTCTCGCTCCGGCTTCAGCCTTCGGACAAACCTCCCACCACCCTGTCACTCCGCCTGCAGCCATCAGACAAGCCMCAGGCTGCTCTGTCCCTGAGGCTGCAGTCAGAGAAGCAGCCCATCATTGTAGCGCTGCGGCCTCAGCAGCCCGACAAACCTCCCAGCAAYGCGGTGCTCTGGCCACTGGACGAGTCCTCCAGTGACACCTCGCAGCCTCAGCTGCAGAGCAAATCTCCTCCGGGAACGCCACCGTCCCCGTTGGATGAGTCACTTGTTACTGCTGGTGACCTGCAGCTCCAGCTGTCAGACGAGACTCCTGATGCCACTGAGGTTTTGGAGTTATCGGACAAGTCCCTCATTGACAGCAGGACCCAGCAGCCTGAGCTGTTGGATGAGTTCCCCGTGAAATGCCTGCATCCTCCACTGTCCGACAGACTCCTCGCCACAGTGGGGACACTGCAGTCCCAGCCGGAGGATGAGCCTGCTGAGGCTGATGAGCTCCAGCCGCTGGACGATGCCTCTGCCCAGAGTCCACAGGCACAGTCTGTGGAACAAACTTCCAGCCAGGTCCCAGCATTGGAGATGGCTTCCAGTCCTGAGGTGCTGTGGCCWGTTCCCATTGAAGAAGTCCCTGATTCCCCAGTTTCACAGATCCTGCCCTCAGAGAAGGGCCCTGGATCAGCAGTACCACGATCCCTGCCTCTAGAAAAGGCTTCCTTCTCTGGGGCAGTGCGGGTCCCAGACACAGAGAAATCTCCCAGCTCTGGGTCACCGCGTCCTCTGCCTCCAGAGAAGGCTCCTGTTTCGGGTATGCCACAGATCCTGCCCACAGAGAAGGCTTCCAGCTTAGGGTCCCCGTGGCCCGTGTCTCCGGAGAAGGCCCCTGGCTCCCGGTCACCGCACGTCCTGCTGGTGGAGAAGGCTCTCAGCTCRGGGGCCCTGCGGCTCCCGCTCACGCAGAAGCCGCTCTCCCCCGGGGTGCTGCGACCTCTGCCTCCGGAGAAGGCTGCTGACTCCGGGGCCCTGCGGGTCCTGCCTTTGGAAAAGTCTCTCAGCTCCGGGGTGTCTCGGCCTCTTGCTCTTGCAGCCCCATGGCCTCAGGCGTCAGATAAGCTGGCTGCTGCCGTGGCTCCTCGGCCTCAGGCCTTGGACAAGCCTCTGGCGGCATCAGCTCCGAGGCTGTTGCTGTCTGAGAAGGCGCTGCGTCCCGTCGATCAGAACGCTCAGCCGAAGGAGAGAGGAGCCCCAGCCATGGAGCTGAGCCCCCAGCAGAAAGAGCGGACCATGTTAGCTGGGGAGCAAATCCCTTGGTCTGCTGGGAAGGCGGTGTCGCACGTCGGACAAGGACCTTGGCCTACGGAGAAACTACAGACMCACGAGCAAAGCCACTGGCCCACCGCGAAAGCCCTGACGCCTGCAGAGCAGCCTTCCCGGACAGCAGAGAAACTACCGGAGCCAACCCTTCAGCCCGGCTGGGAAGTGGCCTCAGCCCCCTCGGAGCAGACCCCGTGGACATCAGAGAGATTGTGTGCGTTCGAGCAGACCCCTCGGCCAGCCAGGGAAGCGCCGGTGCCCCCGGAGCAGATGCAATGGCTTGTCGCGAACATTCAGACAATTGATCAGATTTCTTGGCTGAGTGGAAAAGCACAGACTCCTCGGGGGCAGGACCCTTTGCCTGAACAAAACACAGCGCTAGCCCGTAACCAGGATTCTGTCTGTCGTGAGTTGGCTGACTCAGAGCCAAAGTGAGGTTGGTGAATATGGGAGGCAGGTTTCAGTYGTTTAATGTTTAGGGAGGGGGAATCTTTGTTTTGTTTTTTTTATTCACTTCCCTGAGCCCAGCCCCTAACCCATGCACATCCCATCCRTATTCTCTTGTGACATGAGCAAGGACATTCTCTTAAATCTGAGTCTGGCCCAGCCAAAGGGAGAGAGCATCTGTGACCTTTTCCTCTTCCTTTTACAAATGGTAAAGCTGAAATAAAGAGTCCGCTCTGGGTAAAAAATCTCCAATTCCATTGAAATGGTCACATTACTGATCCAGCGTGTTCAAGCTCCAGGTTTGACTCATAGGTGGGTTTCCAGGTACAGCCAGGGGCCTTGCTCTTGTTACTGCATTTAAAGAAAGTGGATCAGGCTGCCCTGGCACTGGAGATGTTTCAGGGATCATGTGGTGAGCAGTCAGATGTGTGTCCTTGCCAGACTTCAGAAGCAGAGAAGGGATTTTATGTCACCTGCCCAGGTCTCTGTCCCTGCCCCTGCAAGGYGTTGCTTTGCAAGGTTTGTCCGTGTGTTCAGTGGGACATGCTGTGTATGTGGTTTGCTGAAGGACAGGAATCGCCTCCACTGAGCTGGGAGAGGAGCTCCTGCACTCACTCAGTGCAATTTTCTCCAGCAATAGGCAGTGTCCATTCAGGCTCCTTTTTTACAGGGTTGCAACTGGCCAGGCCCAAGAAGTGAGAAATCTGGAGGAAGTCAGGGAAAAAAGATCTTTGAAGAAGTCATCTTGCAGTTTTTTCATTCTTGTGTCTTAATCCTTTAGCACAGGACACATGGAGTGTTCCCTGCACTTGACAACGTAGTGACCCATAAAGCAGCAATAGCGGAGCAGAGCAGAGTGGGTTCCTGGAGGTGCTGAGCACTGCCCTGCCAGGGGGACAGTGCTGTGCTCCCTTTCAAATCTCCATSCAGTCTCTTCTAGACCTCTGTTGTCAGCGTGAGCCAGCGGACTGAGCAATCCTCTCTCCCTTTGCCTCAGAAGTGTTCAGAACGTGTTCCCATCACACCAGGTGTTGCCAGCAGCAAGCCAAGCCTGTCCCACTCGCTGCACAGTGCAGAGGCAAGGTTCCATAGCTGGATCGGGACCCATCTCAACACCTTCCCCTTGTGTAGCTTCTGGCTTTACTCTTCTACAACCAAAGGAGACTTGAATTAACTGGACTGTGTTGGTGTGCATGTGTGTGTGCGCGTGTGCGTCCATCCAACTGAATTGTAGTTCTCACACTGGAACACGGTGGGCTCCAGCAGCTGGCTGGCTTTCATTTTTCCTCTTCACCCTTTTACAGTGAAGGCAATGTTTAGTACYTGGTGGTCATCAGGCTGGTGTCCAGACTAGGCCTGCTGAAAGCCGTTCACTCAAGCGTTGAGGCAGAAGTTGGCTTGGCTGTGGTGCTCCTGGGGCAGGCAATAGAGCCCCAGGGACCTGCAGCATCTTCTGACAACCCACACCCTCACAGGCAGGAGGAGGACAGACCTCCTCAAGTGGCATTGCCTGGCCTGGACAGGGTTGGTGTCCTGCCGAGGAAACGCTGCTGATCAGCTTTTTCCCACTCTCACAACACATTACCTCTGTTTGCCTGAGCTCCACCGATCTGGGGCCGCAGCCTCGGATCTCCATGCCGCCGCCAGACCCTTGCGCAGCTCCAGTGTGTGTGTATCCTCCTTCTCCTTCCAGGCAGATCTGCAGGCCCCTCCCCAGGGAGGGAGTGTTCAGCTCCATGCTGACCCCCTCCCTCTGACATGGGAGCAAGTTSTTGTTCCCACCTGGCTTGCAAGTGCCCACTGCTCCCAGAGCAGACGGTCAGGAGTTTGCAGTTTTCTGGAGGCAGACACCTGTACCAAGAMAAATCCCGATCCGTTCTCCTTTCCTGATGTGTGCACCCTGAGACAACGTCCTGCTGTAAAGGCTGGGTGTGCTGGGCACGAGGGGACATTACCAGTGCTATGGTGCATCTCTTCTCTAGTCCGAATCATTTCAGATCCTTTGTAGAATAGCTCGCGACTTGGAAAAAACTTTATGGCTTATGGAAACTTACTTGTTTAATGTTGTTTTTTTTTTTTTCCGGGAAGACTGGCAGGTCAGTTCCTGCTTGCTGCTGAAACTGGGGAAATGCAAGCAGCTTGCATTTCTGCGTGACTCCTCCACAAAGGGAATCAGGACAATTCAGATCCATTGAGAACGAAGATTACCTTAAGGGCATTCATTAACGTTTTTAAACAAAAATTAAAAAAAAAAAAAAAAAAGGTTATGACATTCAGTATATTAAATATTTATCATGTGTGAGAAGGAAAATAAATCTTGAATTTACATTTATAAGCCTTCCCCTGAGCTGGACTTAGTCATGTAGATTGTGTAAGTAGGGTTCCCTCAGTGCCAGCACCCAGCCAGCTCCCGCTGTAACCAGAGAGGTCTCTGCACTGCTCTGTCCACCTCCGCTTCGCATTGTCACGTGTTAACTAGTTAYTTGTTTCATGAAAAAATAAACTGTGAATATTTTTGGTGCAGGCTTTTTTAAATCTGTAAAATGGAGAAGTTCTCAGTGAATTCTCACAAGAGCAGGTTTGAAAAAAATCACTTCTATAAATCGCGGGCTCACGTAGCAGGGTGAGGCTCACGGCAGCAGCCGCCTTTCATGCAGCAGGTGCTTACCCAAAAGCTTGTTTGGAACAGTAAACGTGGATTAAACCTTTGCATGGCCTTTCCCACAGCCTTCTTYATTGCAGCTACTGTACCCCATCTCCTCTTGTCTTCCTTTTCCACAAGGATCCAGGTTTCTGCCTTGCTACCTTGCAACTGCTGTTGGAGAGTTGAGTTCAGCTAGGAGGCTGCTTGGCAAAATGGGGTTGAGGAACATCATTGAAAAAGGAAGCTGTTTTTTCCACTTTGCCCTCACTGGGGCTCTGGGCGATGCTCTCTCATATCAGGGGGGCTTTTCAGAGCTAGTAGTGGTACTTTTGGGAGTGTCTGGGCTGTGCTGGGTCACACAGACAAGGCCTGAGCAGGTATAGAGAGAGATCCCAGCAGCCCTGCCCTGTCCAGGCTGCCCTCATCAGGGAGCATGAGCTGGGGAGTGGCTTTGGGCAGTAAAACATTAGTGAAGGAAATGAGGGCATCTTCTGTAGAGGTGACTCACTGTGGCAGCAGCTGGCAGCACTGCTTTGGAGGAGGAGAGGGACATGCCTGTGCTGAAACAGTTGGGTTTGTTTGCTGCCTTCAGAGTTCAGCCAGTTTGAACCCCACGGTGGGGTGGAGGCAAAGTAACCCATACTCCTGGCAGACTCTGTGGGGGAGAGATTGCTGCAGCCTGATGCTGGGCTCAGACCTTTGCTGCAGCCCCATGCCAAGGCTGTGATSCTCTTTTGCTGTGCTGGAGGGGTCCAATCACTTGGTCACTTATTCCTGGGTCAGCCCTAATTGCACCCAAGGTGGGTGAGAGGTGACTCCTGTGTTGATTCACTGGTGTGGWGCGCTGTAGAAGCAGAATCAAGGGTATAATTATCTCTGTCCCTTCTCTGGTATTCCATGACAGCTCACAGGAATTTTCCAAGCTCATTCCTGGTAGGAATGGCTCCCTCTTGCTGTTTCTGAAGAGGATGAAGGTTCTGCTCCCATACAAACACTTTGCTGGTTGGTGTCCTTGCTGCCAGGATAGCTTTGCTGCTCAGAGCAGTGGGCTGGGGTCAGCGGCTGTGGCCTCCACCCCAGAGCAGAACCCACTGTAGTGTTGGATTTCCACTGTGGTCAGGAGAGTCCCCGGTGACCTTTGGTGATGSAGGAGCCACCACAGGACCTGTGGAATGTGTGGGCAGGAGGGGAGCAGGCACAGGCCCCTGTCTTGTGTGGCTTGTCCCATCTTCCCCCTTGCCCACTGTCAGCCAGGGCTCTGGTGAATCTAACAGGAGAGTTATCACTGTAAGGGATAATCACTTCAACTACTACACATCTCCAGATGCAAATTAGCTCATGGTAGCTTGCTTTATTGCTGTTCTCCARTTAAACTTCTCCTATTTTAACAAAAGAACCCCACAAGGGCGGGAGTCACTCCAATACACAAAGCATCTGGGTGGTACCATGGGAGCACGTGTTAATTCGGTGTTAAACCCCTGCAGGCAGAGGCTCTGAAGGTGTGGCTGGTGTTAAAATTTGGGAGATAAGAGAGATTGTTGAATGTAAAGGACATTAAAGAGCTAAGGTGAGACAGTGCATTTCTAGAAAAGCTTCAGCTTAGTTTCACAGAAAAAAAGGAAGGATAAAAAGCAGCCCTAATCTTAATGCTCTTGGCAGTGTTTTAGCCCCGAGCATACTGTGGATGTGCCCAGCTCCTGTCTGGACACCGTAGCCAGTGTTGTGACAGGGCAGGGGGACTTTGAGAAACCTCAGACCTTCAACACCTTCTGTTTATTTTTAATTTCAGCCTTAACTTCTGATTTTGCTTGATGTTTGGAATAACCATAATTGTAACCTGCTTGTAATGTGMTTTGCCCTAAATTACTGATGAGGCTTTCGGCATTTGCTAGCCAGTGAGTGTTAAAGCAAAGTCGCAAATCGTGCAGCTACTCTGAAAGTATGGGGGGGATGCTGTGTTTGATCTCCCAGGCTTTGCCCGTGCTAATTACCCACCCTCCTGCAATAGTGATAACGCTGGTGGCMGCATTTGCAGCCGAGGCTGCTCCTCTGGCAGCAGCACGGCTGGGCTGATGGGTGCTTGGGGCTCCCAGGGCCTGGGACATGGGACACTGGAGCTTGGGGACWGCTCTGCCACATGCCTGGCTTCAGCAGGAGTTTCAGCTGTGGGGTGGCAGTGTCCTTGCTTAGCAGGTTGTGGGAGAATGCAAGATTCCTGCTCCAGGTCCTACAAAAGTGATGTAAGCAAAGTTCGGTGCCGGGGGGACAGGACAGGTTGTGTGAGCTTGGGCTGGAGGAGCAGCAGTGATGGACAGTCCCTACAGCACTGAATCTACCTCCTAGGGAAATCTGAGAAATGGGTGTTGCTATGGCCTATTTCAAGGTAAAGTTTTAATCAAGTTTGCCCTTGGCKAAGCCCTTGGGCTATTGTGGTGCTATTGTAAACCGTAGGCAGCTTAGCACAGTAGGGCTGGACTCACGGCTCCTGGCCCACGGGCTGGGGCTTCTTGGCCAGCTGATCCCATCTCCCTGGAGCTGGGGCCAGGCTTCAGCACGTGTGACTGAAACAGGACGAGGAGTCACTCAGTTCCTTCAGTTTATGATGGTTTTGAGACTCAAGCCAGTGTGCCACTGAGCCCCGTGGGGAGCCCGTGGAGCCACGTGAAGCAAGCAGGCATCCGCTACTGCATGTTCTTCGTGTCCGTTTGGTACTGAGCTGGTTTCAGTTTTTGTTTCTTTTTCTGATGTTTCCGAGTTGTTGACTTCAAGGAACTGGGTTTTGTGTATTTTTTTAGACACTGGGAACTTGTTAAAAGGAAAAGCAGCAAGCACCGGGAGGCTCAAGGTGGAGCATGGCTGGAGCTGAGGGTGGCCCTGGCTGGCTGGCAMGGGTGGGAGGTGAGAGGTGTTGGCAGCAGCGGGCACTGGCAGGGATGGCTCTCCCTGCGAGGGGCCACAGAAGCCTTTCAGCAGTGGCACTCCCAGCCCTGCAGGTCCACGGTGCTGAGCTCACTGCCCCATCAGCCTGCTCGCCCCCGAGACACTGACCGTGATGGACGCTGTGCCTCGCTTTTCATGTCCYTTGCCACCTTCCAGCACTGTGTGCTTCGAGTGGGGTCCAGGCTGCCAGCTAGCCGAGGGCCCTGGGGAGTGGCTGCCCCTGCCCTTCCTCACTGCCGGAAGATATGGGGGGCCGCTCGTGGCAGCAGCGTAAGTTGTGCTGGAATCATGAGTGGGAGGTTTGCTCGTGGGGAGAACCTTGGTGTGAGCAGYACCAAGCTGCTTTCCTTCCCCTCCAAGGTCTGCTGCCCACAGGGTGGCAGCAGATGGGAGTCCCCACAGAGTCCTGTTCTGCAGGCTCAGCCAGAGGGAAATGCATCAGGAGTYGAGAATCCCAGTCAAGGCAGGGGCCAGCCACAGCACTGTGGGGGGACACGGGGGTGCTCAGCCCTGGCCAGGACTCGTCTGTCAGTTGTAAGCAGGAATGCCAGAGCAGGTGAGAGAAAATGACATATTTCCAGCATGTATATTATTTTTAGAAGAGGGAGAGGGGAGAGTCTTGGACCATTGATTACTTTCATTTTGCTCCCCTTAGACTGTTGGCTGTGTATGTGAAACTTATAATGAAAAGAGGGTTGCCCTGCCCAGGTGCTCCCAGAACATGTACTGTAATTCTTTGTATATAGAAGAAAAATTACTGTAAAGTAAAGTTTAACTTTACTCTCGATGTCCTCTTGTGGTTTGTSTTGCTGAGTGGGGGGAGGCAGGGAAGGGAGAGCCCCGACAGCCTGACGTGCAGGGGGATGACTCAGACCACAATGCATTTTATTTACATACATTGTACACCTCAAGAGAAGACGCTTAARTAAATCTGCAAAGAATCAAGCATCTCCAAGAGAATAAGTTACCGGCCACCGCTGGGCCACCACAGCTCCCACAAACACCACAGGTGGCAGGGAGGTGGCCCCACGGGTGACAGTCCATGGATTCCCRGCACTGCACGGCAGCCCTGTGCCGCTCCGTGTGCCAGGAGAGCAGTCCGTAGGCTGTGCCGTGGACAGGCCCAAACAGCTAAAACACAGCAGGTAAAAATCCGGAAGAGTCCGGCGCATGCCAGCTGCCCAACTGGCAGCAGCAATTCCCTTTTGGCACAGGGGCTCAGTGGTGGCAGCAGCTGTAGAAGTAGGGACTGTTCCTCTGGTCCAGGTTGACAGCCTTGTCCTCTGGAAAAGAGCAGGAGCAGCAGGCTGCTGGTACATCCACACCACCAAAGCTGCTGGTCCCAGGTGTGGGCCCCTTGCAGGGTTTGAGTGCCCCATGGAGAAGTGATGAGGTTCAGGGTCACGGCACCGCTCACAGCCACGGCTCAGGGCGGGAGGCACAGCCAGGCTGGGCATGCCTGGGCAGGGCTGGTGCGGAGCAGAGCCACTCCTGCAGCCGATGAGGCTCCTGGCTCCCGGCTGCCACAGGCCACTGAGACCCAGTGGGGTGGATGTGCTGAGCCTGGCCTGAGCAGGCACCAGGATGCTGTGATGGAACTCCATGGGACACAGCACGGAGCTGCAGCAGCCCCAGGGAGGGCCTTGCCCGACCCCCAGAGCTCATCTTTGCACCTTGCCTAGAGTCAGGGCACCCCTCAGCAGGTGAGAGGGTGCCTGGGGAGGGACAGGTCCTGCCTACTCACCTGTCATCACCTGGAAGGCGGAGAAGTTGACGTAGTCCTCGGCCACCTTTTGGAACAGCTCRTCTGGAGGGAGAAGGGCATGGCGGGTGTGGGTGCCCCCCTGCCAGGCAGAGCCCCCAGCCCTGCTCCAGGCCATGGTCCCAGCTACTCACCCACACTCTGGCCCGTTTTACTCGAGGTCTCGAAGAGGTCTGCTTTGATCTCTGAAACGAGGGCCCGTGTTGGCACTTGCTGCAGGATATGGCTCCACGGGCTTGTGTGCCCCCAGAGTCACCCCTCGGGCACGGCTGCCGACAGCGGGCTGGCAGGGACCCAGGGCAGGGCTCCCGGCCCCTTGGCCCAGCTGGCCTTGTGCCTGCCCATGTGAGGACATGCTGTGCCCAGGGAGGTCCCTGGCAGAGCCCGTGCCTCACCACGCTGAGAGCTCTGATGCCACTGGATCTCCTGCGAGCCCACGGCAAGGACAGAGCTCCTCGTGTGGATACAGCAGCTCCTCATGTGGATACAGCAGCTCCATCTCCCCTCACTCCCCACCCACTCGACACTGCATGAGCCCAGGAAGGGCCAGCATCGGCCGTACCATCAGCATAGTCCTGCACATCGTGGAAGTCAACTCCCCGCTTCCTCCTGTCCTCCTCCAGCAGGTCGCTCTTGGTGCCGCACAGGTARATCCGGCAGCCCTGCAGCAGGAACGGGGGTGGGAGGGCTGTACCCACGTCCCCACCACCAGCACCCCTTGCCCCGTGCCAAGGCTTTGCAGCCCCCTGGCCACCCGTACCTCCTCGCAGTTCTGCAGCTCGTTCACCCAGAACTTGGCTCGCTGGTAACTGCCACTGTCAGTGAGATCTGGGGACAGGAGTCAGGGTCTGCTGACACCGCTCCTCAGCGCCCAATCCTCCAGTGTCACCACCACCCTGCAACGGGACCTTCGCAGCCGCTGGCTCCTTCCCCTTCCCATTCTCCACACCCTTACCATAGCAGACGATGGCAGCCCGGGCTCCCCGGTAGTAGATGCGGCTCATGGCCTCGTAGCGCTCCGARCCCGCCGTGTCCTGGGGGCGACAGGGCAGTGCTCGGCAGGTGACAGGGGTCGGAGGGTGTCAGSGGTCCCCGAGACAGGGGGCAGCCAGGGATGTCAGCGGGGCGCCGGCACTTACCCAGATGCCSAGGGTCACTGTCTGGTCCCCCACGGTCATCACCTTGGCCACGAAGGCGGCTCCGATCGTCTGGAAGAGAAGCAAGAGAAGAGCTGGGAACCGGCCCGCGGGTGCGGGGCCAGCCGGCCTGAGAGCACGGTGGAAACCGGCGCAGGGACACGGGGGAATTCAGCCCGGGGGGGTGGGAAGGAAGGTGAGGAAACGAGGGGACCGAGCAGCGGGCGCGGGARGGATGCGGCGGGTCCCACAACAACAGGAGGGGACGCCGTCCCGGAGACGCGGGTGGCAGCATCCCGGGGACACGGCGGGGAAACGGGGGAACCACGCGCGGGTGACACGGGAGGGGCTCATCCCGAGGAAGCGGGGGAGGCACGGGGGGCGCCATCCCGGGGACGCGCTGCAGCACCGCGGGGCCGCCAGGTGCCGGTGGCGGTGCCGGTGTGTCACTCACGTTCTGGTAGGGCCCGGGWCGGAAGCGGCGGTGGGCGCAGCGCTCCACGAGGCTGCTCTTGCCCACCCCCTCCTGCCCCAGCAGCACCACCTTGGCGTCCACCCGCCTCCCGCTCATCCTCGCGCCGCCGCCGCCGCGGGGCGGGGCCGCACCGGGCGGGGCGGGGCCGGAACCGGGAGGGGCGGGGCCGGAAAGGGGCGGGGCGTGCCGGAAGTGCGCAGWGCGGGGCGGAAGCGCGCGGCGGGGCGGGGCGCGGGGGCCGCATGGCGGCTGCCCAGCAGGCGCGGGCCTGAGCGGCGGCCCCATGGGGAAATACTGCGCCAGCCTGGGCGTCCTCAAGGGGCCCTGGGACCAGGTGTTCGCCGCCTTCTGGCAGCGCTACCCCAACCCCTACAGGTGCGCCGGGACCMTCCCCGACCCCCCGCCCCTTTCCGCCGCCCCGATCCCCCCCGGGATTGGTGCCGCTCCCCGTCCTCAGCCCAGCCCTTTCCCTGGGGGTCCCGACGGCTCCAGCTTTCGGGGATGGATGTCCCGCACCGCCAGTGCCCAGCGGGCAGCTGGTTTCCTCCTCCCTTAATCCCTCAATCCCTGATGATTCCCAGCCCCGGGGGATGAGTTGGCGAGGAGCAGGGCTTAATGTTTTCTTCCCCATTTTAGCAAACATGTCCTGACCGAAGACATCGTGCACCGGGAGGTGACGCCGGACCACAAGCTGCTCTCCCGGCGGCTCCTGACCAAGACCAACCGGATGCCGCGCTGGGCAGAGCGCTTCTTCCCAGCCAATGTCGCCCACTCCGTCTACATCCTGGAGGACTCTATCGTGGACCCCAAGAACCGAACCATGACCACATTCACCTGGAACATCAACCACGCTCGTCTGATGGTAGGTGCTGCTGCCGGGTGGGTGTGTGGGGAGTGGAGGGGACGCAGCAGTGCCCACGGCCCGACTGTGCCTTGTGCAGGTGGTGGAGGAGCGCTGCGAGTACCGGGTGAACCCCGAGAACAGCAACTGGACTGAGGTCAAGCGGGAAGCCTGGGTATCTTCCAGCCTGTTTGGCGTCTCGCGGGCCATCCAGGTGAGCACTGCTTGAGCAGTAAAGCTGCTGCTCCCCCCCTGCTCTACCCTTTCCTTGTGCTGGTTTTACACCCTTTGCCCTTATTTCTCCCCATGCCCCGGTCCTCTTGAGTTCTTGAGGCACTCAGCACCGTCACTGTGAAAATCACTGTGATTTTTCAAGCTGGGACAAAGATCCAGGGGCTGTGACAGGGCTCACACCTTCACTGACTTTTGCCTTGCAGGAGTTTGGTCTGGCCAGGTTCAAAAGCAACGTGACCAAGAGCACTAAGGGATTTGAATACGTGCTAGCAAGAATGCAAGGTGGGCACCAAGGGCAGGCTGGGGCTGACCGAGATGGGTCTCTTGGAGTTAGAAGTCACACTGGGAACACTCCAGTCCCCGGGCAGGTTGTGGCTTGAACTAATCTGACTGTGAAATCCTCACCCCTTGACTTTGCCCTGTGTCTTGGCACAGGCTGCTCTTCCTGAGTGGAGCAGCCCAGCAGTGATTGCAGGGCTGGGCAAGGGTGGAGTGCAGGCAGGAGGGGATGGAACATGGCAATGCTCACATGTCTGTGGTTCCCTTTTGCGACGTGCCCTGACGTGCTGGGGTCAGGAACGYCGGGCTCATCTTCCTCCCTGCGTGGGGAAGTGCCTCGGTGGCAGGGCCGGTCTAGCCGGCACTCCTGTGGGGTTAATGGCTTCCATGTTGTAGGAGAAGCTCCATCCAAAACACTGGTGGAGACAGCCAAGGAAGCGACCGAGAAAGCCAAGGAAACAGCCCTGGCTGCTACGGAGAAAGCCAAGGACCTGGCGAGCAAGGCAGCCACCAAGAAGAAGCAGTACGTGTGAGGGGCCAGCTGCACCAGGACAGATAGGAGACTCCTTAGATTTTATATTTTTAAAGAAACTGTAYAAGTCTGACAATCAGCTGCTGTTAGACCCTTTCTGAGATGTAATTATCATTAAAGAATCTACTCCCACCTCTGATTTGGCTCAGGCTGGCCTGGCTAGAGCAGAGCCCAGCGTTGCTCTCCATTCTGGGGGGTCCAGCTCTCTGCAGGGAAGACACAGGCCGGGGTTTTTCGAAATAGTTTTACTATAAAGTGTTGGGTCTGTACAAGAGAGCGTAGTGGCTGCGGGGGGATGAAGGCAGGTTGCTTAATGCACTCGTTTCTCCTTCCTGGTGCTCCAGGGGCGGGAGAGCAGAGAGCCTTCCTGTAGCTGTATCTGCAGTGGGCAGCACCGCCCCATACTCATGCCAGGCAGCCCCCAGACTGCCTGGGAGTGCACAAGGAGAGGCAGGAGGGTGTCCCTGTGACAGCCAGGCCTCCTTCCAGCACCTCTTCTAATGCTTTGTGGTGCACAGCGGGTGCCACAGCGCAGTGCCAGCCCTGTGCACCCAGTGCCACAGCCAGTGCCACCCAGCTGTGGGGGGTAAAGCTGGACTCTTGCCCCCATCTGTGCCCCCTTACCCTGGCAGCTGTGGTGAGGCTGGCACAGGCTGGGTTTCTGGCAGGAAGGAGGCAGGCAGGCAGWGCAGGGAAGGCAGCAGGCACCGTCAGGACGCGGGGCTGTGCGGGCTGGAGTAGCTGTGGTCCCTCCCGGTGCCAAAGCTGGGCAGCAGATCCCCGCCGAACACCACGCCATCCACCTCTACCTCGGCATCCTCTGGGCACCAGGRGGAGGCCGGATCAGGCCTTTGGCTGCTTTCTGTCCCTACCCCTCCTTGTTCTTTCTCTCCCGTCTCTTACCTCCCTCGGAGGGCTCTGAGAGCTGYGATGAGTCCAGGCTGTCGGCCCGCGCCCGTTCCCCATCAGTGGGCAAGAGCAGCCGTTCCAGCCGCCGCTGCAGGCTCCGCTGCCGGTCCCGCAGCCGGTCCTTAGCCTTTCGTGCCCTCAGCTCCTGCTCCTCGAGCCTCTGCGGGGACCCAGTGAGCCGTAAGCGGGYTCCGAGCAGTGCGGCCCTGTTGCCACACAGGGCTCCCCGAGCGGTGCCGGGACCACCCTCTCTCACCTGGATGTGAAGCCGGGCACGGTGCAGGAGGCTCAGCGTGGTGGGACGGGAAGACCCCGCGCCCACCGGCACCTGCTGCTTCAGCCGCTCCAGGCAGCACCGGAGCTGGGCTCTCCTGCGGCCGGGCAGGGGGGAAACGACACGGGGGTCAACCGCGGCGAGTCACGGACACGATCATCCCTTACCCCGCCGCATTTCCCCCCGCGCCCCGGTACCTGTGCTTTTCCAGCGCGTTGTGCACCGACCTGCCGAAGAGACCCCGGTAATCAGCACCGTCGCCACCGGCCGCCGCTATCCTCCCACCCACCACTCGCCCGCCGCTCACCTGACGCTGCCCACGGCCCGGCGCGACGGCGCAGGGCAGAGAGCGGCGTAGCCGTGCTCGGCCTCGGCCAGGCCGAGCGGGTGTCGGTGCTGCCGGTGCTGCCGGTGCTGCCGGTGCTGCCGGTGCTCCAGGAACTCGGCCGCCTGCAGCAGCACCTGGATGCTGGTGGCCGCGGGCTCCATGGCGGGAGGGGGGGGCCGCGAGCCGCGCGCTCATTGGCTGCAGGGCGCCCCGCGCCGCTGACGTCACCTCGGCGGGCAAACAAATTCAGGCGGGAAAGCGCGTGCTTCAAATTCGAATCGGCGGGAGGGGACGGTACTGGCCACGCCCCCTTAGCGGTAGACCACGCCCCCAGAGCAGGCCACGCCCATCGGTGTTTAGGCAATTATCGCTCTGGGTGACGCCCCCCCCCAGGCCACGCCCCCGGGAAAGGCGCGCCCGCCCCGCCCACGTGCGCGCCCGGTGACGCGCGGGGCGCGGATCGCCCGTGTCCGCCCCAGCGAGCCCGGCGGCAGCGAACACACCTGCGCTGTCCCCAGCACCTTATCCCGCGTCCCACCCAGTCCACGGGTGTCCCCAGACCGGTCGCTCCCACCGGCATCCCGGGAATCACCGCGATCCAGCGCCACGCGGCTCAGACAGACCCGTTTATCTCTTTATTAAAATCCATCGGGCGGAGGCGATGGGGCGGGAAGGGGAGCGCCGGGCCCCAGCCCCCGGGCACGGCACGGCACGGGCGGCCCCGGGGCACCCGATGTCATGTGAGGGCTGTTTGCACCTTCTCAGGCCRGGCCCCGGGGGGAGACTCTGCCCCGGGCCCAACAGCAGCCAAAGTTCACCTGAAAAAAAACCACCACGAGGCACATTTCCAGCCGGGGGGCAGGTGCACAGCAGCAGCAGSCAGCTCATCGAAAGCAGAGCAGGCCACGGTGCATCAGGAGAGGCGGCCCTGCGCCCACCATCACCCCATACGCGCTTCCACCGGCTGTGGGGTCCTGCCCCTGTGCACCGGAGGAGGTCTAACACCATGTGGGGGGGGTCCTGCCACCATGCCCGCCAAGCTCCGAGGAGAGTCATGGGGCCGAGGTGCTGTCCGGCAGTCCCAGAGTGGCCCTGAGCTCTCAGTTGCGTGGCCTCCTYGGATGCAGATGTGGCAGAGGGGCTCTCACTGGCTCCGGGCGCAGCGGGACGTGGGCGGGAGGTGTGTGGTGTAGCAGTGGGTGCAGACACGCACAGGTTTGCTCTGGCTGTAGTGCGGCAGCACTGCGGCATTTGGTGAGCAGCGGGCACAGAAGATCTGTCAGGAGGCCAGAGAAGGGGCTGAGCCGAGCCGGGTTCCTCAGGGAACCCCATGTACTCCATCCCAAGCCCGTCCTACCTTCCCACAGCTGCGGCAGTGGTGCCGGCGGCGCAGCAGGGTGAAGGGCGAGCGGCAGGCAGAGCACTGGCTGCATGTGCTGTCTGGCACCCATTCGGGCAGGCAGCGGGCACCTACTGGGCAAAACATCAGTAAAAGCCCCTCACCCTGGCTCCCCTCACAGCCAGACTCCCTCAGGGACGATGAGGAATGATCAGCTCAGCCTCACACCCTTATCCCGGAGTTGTGGCACCTGGGGAGCCCCCTTACCTGCCCTCCGGAGCCCRGCAGCCTCTGCAGGGCTGGAGCACAGTGGGCAGTCAGCCACATGAGGAGCATCTGTCACACAGGAGCCACCATCCTTCTCTTCTGTGGGGACAAGAGTTGTGGTGCTCCAGCCAAACTAGAGCCAGGTACTACAGCCACATTTTCCCCAAGCCTGGGCTGTGGCCTTGTCTCACCAGGGACGGTGATGGGTAGGTAGAGAGGAGCAGTCCCACATGTCCATGGGGATTACTCACTGCTGGCATTGTGCTCCTCTGAGGGCTCTGCCTGCGAGGACACGATCTTGAAGACSGTTTTCAAGATGCTCCGCATGTCACTGGCAAAGTTGGTCTGGAGCTGATCAGCCACCCCTGTATCAGGAGGGTGAGGGATCAGGGTGTGAGGAGGTTCAGGGTGCTGGGGGGTTGTCTTGGGGGTCACTCACCTGAGATGCAGACGAAGAGGGTGTGCAGCATGTCCTTGGTGCTGCTGTAGCGGGAGCGCAGCTCCGAGCAGCGAGCACCTGGGGTGACAGTGAATCCCGTCCATGGGCTGCTCCCAAGGGGCTGGGGGCTGCACTGGGGGGAGGTGACCATCACGCCAGCGGTGGTGTGAGATGTCCCTGTCCCAGTGGACAGGGATCTGCCATCGTGGCCCCGTTCCCTGTCCACTGCACGCCCCCACTGCCAACCGGTGCTCGGGTCATCCGCCGCACCGGGGGGTTCCAGTCGCGTTGTGCAGGTGGGGGGTGGCGGGGTGGAATGAGGGCTCTCCAGAACACTGACGGGAGCAGGGGGGTCCACTCTGGGCACAGCTGCCCCCCAGGCTGGGGGTGTGTCTGGACTGCAGGGATCCTCCTGTTCTGCTGTGCACAGGCTCCTCTCCAGCAGGCAGAGCTCCTCTGCTGACAGCACCCACAGCAGGTCCCTGCGGAGAGGGGTCAGCATCAGCCCCGTGTCACGGCCCTACTGCTTCCCCTCAGTCCCACCCATCGACCCCCACCGCACACCTGATCTTCCTCAGGAGGTTGTAGAAGGGGCTGAAGACCCGGGACATCTCCTCAGGACKCCGCTCCAGGCTGAGGGGACCCTCAGGGTAGATGAGGAGGCCGCTGTGAGGGGACAGAGCACAACTCATGTCASGGGTTGCCTGGGACCCCAACTCCCCATGGGGAGAAGGGGCTGGTACAGGGCATGGAACAAGTCCCTTCTGCAGGGACTGCACCCACCTGATGATGGCCAGGCGAGGGATAGTGAACATCAGCAGTGGTTCATAGCCATCAATCATCTCYTGGGTCAGGTAGCCCAGGTGCAGGGCTCTGGGGACACACAGACCCCCTCAGTGAGCCTGAGCCTCAGGATTCTGAACATCCTTGGGGCTGGGGGGTCCCTGCCGCCCCCACCTGACCCACAGTGCCACRCTCACCTCTCCACTGTCTCACAGAAGAGCACGATGATCTCCTGCTGCCTGTAGATCTCCTCAGGAGACTTCACTGCCACCAGTGAGGACACGTAGCTGGAGAGATGGGGAGACTGTGAGGCCGAACAATCCTGGCATAGTCCCCCACCACCCCAGCACCCTAACCCTGGCCTCTACCTCAGCTCAAACTCAGCAAAGAGCCGGTCAAATTGGATGAGCACAGCCCGGACAGGTTCTGGGTAGGAGTTGGGCTGGTTCAGGCTCTGCTCCCGCAGCACTGTCCGGACCAGCTCCAGGCTGCACAGCAGATTCCTGGCCTGGGGCCGCAGCTGTGCCCCATCTGACTCCTCCACCTCCAGGAAGGTCCCAGCCAGGAGACACTGCCRGGATAGGGACTGTCAGGATCCTGCACCCCAGGCAGTGCCTGAGCCCAGGGTAAGCTCATGGTGGGGTGTCCATCACCCCAGGGAGCCAGAACCCCCAGACAGCATCCCCGGGCTCACCTCGGCAGCAAACAGCATGTGGTTCCCCAAATTGTCCACYAAGAGCTCTTCAGGGAACTTGACCAGGTAGTCACGGCTGTGCCGCTGTGTGGGGATGCACTCGTCCATGATCCGCTCCAGGACGGCCAGCAGGTGAGCCTGGGGAGGACAGGGGTGTCACTCGTGGCTCCCCAGAGGGACCGGGTCACCCCAGGATCCGGGCTGGCCCCGTACCTGGCTGACGTGRAGCTGGTTGAGGAGCACCAGGTACTGCTGCGGGTCCAGTTCGGCATCCAGCCCGTTGATCTCGGCCACCACCCGTGTCACCCTCTCGTCGGCAAAGAAGAACTGGGAGAGCAGGCGCGGGTCGGAGCGCTGCGGGGAGAGCAGAGGGTGATGGTGGGAGCACCCCGCATCTCCATTCCCGTCCGCGGGATCCCAAATCTCCCCTTCCCACAGTCAGGCGGGGTTCGGACCCCACGGATCCACAAACACCCATCCGGGCAGGTTGGTCCGTGGGACCTCCCACGGCAGCTCCGGCTCCTCCCGGGGAGCGCCGCCTTCCCCACCCACCCGTGCCTCAGTTTCCCCGGGGCAGAGCAGGATGAACAAGCTCAGCCGCCTCCCGGCAGCTTGGGCACGGATCCGTGCGTGGCTGTAAACACCGGGAAAAGTCCTCGGGAGTCCCCCCGCTTCCTCCTCCCGCTCCACCCCGAGGGACCCTCGCCGCCCCCCTGCGCCCGCGATCGGCGGAGCCCCTGGACGGTCCCGACGGGGATCATTCGGGGGCTCCGCCGGTCCCGGGCGCAGGGAGGGCGGCCCCGGTGCGATCCCCTCGGTCTCACCTTGGGTCGGCGGAGCCATCGGCGGAGGGCAGCGGGCAGCATGGCGCGTCCCGCAGCTCTGCCGCCGCCCGGCTCCCCGCGCCCGCCGCTCGCCGACGGGGCGGGTCGGCACCGGGCACCGCCCGGGAGGCGGATCGGAGCGGTGTCCGCCCAGTCCCGGCACCGGGACGACCCGTCCGCTCCTCGACGGACCGGTTCTCTGTGATGGGAAGGGTGAGGGTGCGTCTCCCGAGGGGCGGGATGGGTTTCACCGCCGGCTTTTCTTCCCGGTCTCGGTTCCTGTCTCAAATTCCCGACTGCAACCTCGGTTATCCCTCTCCCGGTTCCTATCTTCCCGCAGTCCAACCTTCCGGGGACAGGGACACCCCAACGCTTCCCACATCCCCCCGAGCATTCCCGGAGTGATGGGGGCCGCCAGGAGAGGCACCCGCAGGCAACTTTACTGTGCAAGGCATGGCGTGCGGAGCAGAGTAATGCAGTGGGAAGGAGATAAAGTGGCCACTCGGTGAGAGAAAGAGGGACAAAGTGGCCAAGAAGAGGTCCCAGAGGGTGCTCGGGGTGTTGGGCACAACAAAGCACCCTGGTTGTGCCAAAGGAGATGTTTGYTCCAGACCTGGCACTGCTGGCCACAGGATGTGGGTGCCGATAATTCAGGTGGCTGAAAGCCTAATGGGGTGGATTCATGGGTAAAAAATCCGTGGAGCTTGGCTGAACAAACACGGCGGCGGCACCTCCTCGGCTTCAGAAAGTCCCTGAGTCATGGCAGTGCCCAGGCTGCACCAGATGGATGCAGGTGTGGGATGGGCCCCGGTGTTGGGGCCCCCTGTGTCCCCCCCCAGACTCTGGCTCTGTTTTCAGCCTGTCCTGGCTCCCATAAATGGGGGTCTCTGTGCACACAGTGAGCCTGGAGCCCTGCTTGTCCCACAGGTGCCAGCATGTTTGGACGCCACAATATGAGGACATAAAGCTATTGAGAGTGTCCAGAGGAGGCTGCAAAGATGGTGATGGGTCAGGAGGGGAAGTCTTCACATAAAGAGTTGCTGATGTCCCTTGGTCTGTTCAGCCTGGAGGAGACTGAGGGGAGAGCTCATTACGGGCTGCAGCTTCCTCAGGAGGGGCAGCAGAGGGGTCGCACTGCTCACTGCTCTCTGTGACAGTGACAGCACCCAGGGGAGCAGTTGGAGCTGTGCCAGGGGGAAGTTTAGATTCAGTATTAGAAAAGGGTTCATCACCTAGAGGGTGGTCAGGCAGTGAACAGGCTCCCCAGGGAAGTGGTCACAGCTCCAAGCCTGCCAGCGTTCCAGGAACATTTGAACGATGCTCTCAGGCACAGGGTGGGATTCCTGGGGTTGTCCTGTGCAGGGCCAGGAGTCACAGAACCATAGAATAGCTTAGAAAGGACCTTAAAGATCATCTCGTTCCATCCCTCWGCCATACACAGGGACACCTTCCATGAGACCAGGTCACTCCAAACCCTGTGCAGCCTGGCCTTGACCAAACACTTCCAGGGATGGGGCAGCCACAGGGAAGACGTTTTCTCTAATATCTAATCTAACCCTCCTCTCCTTCAGTCTGAACTCAAGCAGTTACACTCCGCTGATCCATCTCGGGGTACGATCCCGCTGCACCCCCGATCACGATCGCGGCAGCGGCAGCGGAGCCGCGGGCAGCGGGGGGCGGGCTCGAACTCGCGGCTCTGGCGCCACTCCCCCTGTCCGCCAGGGGGCGCAGCGCTGCCCGCCCGCAAGATGGCGGCGGCGGCTTCASCTCAGCGAGCGTTTGCCCCCTCCCTCCCTCCCTCCTTCCCGCGGGCAGGGGCCGGACGGGCCGCGCCGCCATATTGGCTGTTGTCCTGGCTGCGGCGGGCTCGCCATGACTCGCCGGCGGAACAAGGCGGCAACGGCGGCGACGGCGGCGGCAGCGGCGGCAGGTGGCTCCGGGCCTCGCCGTGACAGAGTGGCGGGTCCCGACGTCGGGCCTCCCCCGCCGCCACCACCACCGGAACCGCCCGCCCCGCCTGAGGTGGCGGCGGCGGCGGGCAGCGGCGGGGAGTCGGGCAGAGGCAGCGCGCAGGTACCGGGGTAGCGCTGCGGCGGGAACGGGGCTGGTTCTGAGGGGGGTTCAACCTGGGCGGGGATGGGGCCCTGCCCCTTGCGCCCCATCCCCCCCCGGCCCTGCCCCATCCCCGCCCCGACCCCCGGCTCGGAGCATCCCTGCGGATGGGGCTGGGAGCGTTCCCGCAGCGCCCCGCGGGAGGGCCCAGCCCTGCCACAGCCCTGCCACAGCCCTGCCATTGGGCGATGGCGATGGCAGGTGGCTCCAGCATCCTCATTCAGCGCGCCTCTGGCTGCCTGACATCCCTGCTGGACACACCTGGCTGTCGCCACCTGCTCCGGGTGTCGGGCAGGGAGCCGAGGGTGGGCGCCGGGCGTGGATGTGCTGGGTGGGTTGGGGACAGCCGTGGTGTCACCCATCGTGGTGACTCTTGTCAGCTGGGACGCGGGGTGGCCTGGCTGCTCCCCGCCTCGCCGTGGGTGGGCAGGGGGGCTGTGCCCCCACTCTGTTCTCCTTGGCCTCTGACCTTTGCTTCACCTTGAGCCTGCAGACGCCATCTGTTTGGCAGCAGCGGTTCAATGCACGGCTCATTGTGGCAGGGCCCCGCTGTGCCGGCAGACAATGGGGGCCCCCTCACCCGCGCCACGCCGGGCTCGTCACGGCTGTCAGGGCTCCAGCGAGCCCGGGGGATACAGCCCAGCTCCTGCAGGGAAGCTCCAACCTGGCTGTTTCTGTGCAGGGAGAGCGTGAAGCAGCACGGGGGGCTGCACCCCACCCTGGTGCATCAGCGCCACTGGCTGTGCAGAACAAAGAAGCAGGAGAGAGGGCTTGGGGTTCTTGGGTGACACAGTGGGGCATCTGTGATGGGCGAGGAGGGAGAGCTGAGGCTGCCAGACCCACTCTTYATATGCCTGTGTTGGATTGCTGTGGATCTTGCTTTGCCATGCAAGTTCTCTCAGTTTCACTGTACCAGAGGTGATGGTGGAAGTTGCTGGTAGCTTCCCAGCCTTGCTTGGTGGCAGGGCTGGTTCTTTGGCATGCTGTGATCTTCCCAGAGGTCCAAACACTCCCAGCTGGCACATGGCAGGTTGGCAGCAGCTGGGCAGCCTGAGGCTGCTCTGCTCCAGTGGCAGAAGGTGCAATGCCACATGTAGCCTCCAAGAATTTCCCTGGTTTGGTGTCAGCGTCCTGAGGTCTCCTTCACTGCCTCATCTGCCCCACATCTGCGCCGGATCGCACCTGGGTGACTCACAGTCTGTGTGTCCTTCCTCAGGTGCTGCCCACYGCCAACCAGTCCGTGCAGACGTGCTGCCTGCTCTGTCACCGGGAGCGCAAGGACTGGGGAGGGCCRTCCCACAATGGGCTGGTTTCCCCGGGCGAGAGGCTGCCACCRGACTTCGTGCCAACACTCGTGCAGAACCTCCTGGGAGAAATGCCKCTGTGGATCTGCCAGAGCTGCCGGAAGAGCGTGGAGGAGGAAGAGCGACGGGCGGTGCAGGAGCAGGCCCTGGCGGTACGTTGTTATAGAGCTGGGGTTGGAAAGCCAGAGCTGTAGCTGTAGGAATGTGGCACTGACCACCCTGTGGCACTGACCAGGTGTGCAGCTCCCATCCTTGCTCTGAGCTGAGTGTCCCAGACATCCCAGCCTTCGTTAGCCTGTCCAGGGCTGCCGCTGGCTCAGTAGAGACAGGCTGTGGTGGGGCAGTGTGTGGTGCTGTGGAGGCTCATCCCTCTGGAACGGCCAGGCTGCCAAGGCTGACAGTGCCACTGCTTTCCTGCCAGCCCCACTCCACTGCGTGTTGTGCTGCATCCCCCGGCCGCAGGGCTGCTCCCTTCGTGACGCAGAGAGAGGCAGCGGCTGCCAGGGCAAGTGCCTACCTGTGCGTGGAGCTCGGGTAGAGGAGCACCCTCCTGCCTGGCTTTATTTAATGCTGCCCTGGTGTGAGTGGGACTGGTGCAGGTGCGTGGCCCTTGGCATGGCCCAACCTCTGGGAGCCAGGCTCTGTTGGTGTTGGATGGATGGGGTATTTGTCACTCCCAAGACTGTGACAGAAGTGGTTCTTATGAGCTGAGCTCCTGCTGCAGTAGAGGGAGTCTTGACACCTTGGGTCCAAGGGCATCCCCTCATAGCCGCTTCACTTTGTGTTTTGATAGGTCTCGTTATCCCACACATCCTGCAAGTCGCAGWCTTGTGGGGGTGGCTCACACTCCTCTTCCTCCTCCTCCTCGTCTTCTTCCTCCTCGTGCCACGGGAACTCAGGGGACTGGGACCCCAGCTCGTTCTTATCTGCTCACAAGCTCTCRGGCCTCTGGAACTCGCAGCACACCAATGGGACCGCACAAGGCAGCCCCCTTGGGACCCCTCCAGCTGCACTAGGTGAGTTGAAGCTGGCTGTGGGGTTGAGTGCAGCTTTCTGCTCAGTTCTTGTCTTTGGTGGTTTCCTTGTGGGCAAGGGTGGGCAGGCTGAGCCTCTGAATCCCAGTGTCAGGAGTATGTTGGTCCTCTTTGAGAAAAGGCAGATGGTGCTGGGATTCAGCCCCAGCTTTGCTTTCCTTCCAGGCGACAAGCATCCGGGCCTCACTCTGTCTCCAGAGTGTGCCAGCCAGACGCCAGCCATGGCACCAGGGCTTAAGGCCTGTCCCTACAGCCACACGGCCTCTGCCACCTCCAGCAACGCCACCCCGGGCTCGCCTCTGCCTACCTCACTTGACTTCTGCAAGACGCTGCCGAAGCAGTTCAAAAGCTTGTGCCGGAGGGCCACYCCACCAGGTGCGTGCCCAGGGACAGCACTCGCCACAGCCTCCTGGGCTGCTGTGCTCCTCCCCTTGCTATGCTCTCCWTAGGGCAGGGCTGGATCCTGTGGGGGAGGCACACTGACCCCAAGGCCCTGTGTGAGCAGGGCTTCTATCCCAAGCACTCGGATGCTTGGGAGGAGAAACAGTTTGTGCAAAGATGGTGGGCGGCTCTGAGCATGGCCCCGGTCTGTGCAGCACAGCCGCCGTCTGACTGTCTCTGCTCCCACTCCTCTGCAGGTGAGGCCTTCCACTCCTCAGAGCATCATCAGCACTCCGACCTCACTGCTCCTCCCAACAGTCCCACCGGCCTCCCCTCTCAGCCACCGGCACTGATCCCCTCCAAGCAGACATCTCCCCATCCGGGGCCCTTCGGCTCTCCGCCACACATCCCGCTGGGCACCTCCTCGCAGGCTGCACTCTTCCCTGCTCCCAGCGTGCAGGCAGCAGCCCCAAAGCCGCTGTCCGAGTCCCCTCCTGGTGGCGCAGCCTCGCACAGCCCAGGGCCGTGCAAGAGCCCTCACCTGCCCCCTGCCAACGTGCCGCTGCTGAAGATGCCGCCGCCGCTGTCGGGCTGTGCTCATCCCTGCAATGGGCACTGCAGCACTTCGCTCATCCCTCCTCCTGCCTCCCACCCGCTGCCCAGCASCAACAGGTGAGTAGAGCAGCTCTGCCTGCATCCAGCCTCTCTTGTGTGGCCATGTGCCTTTTTTCCCATCCCTGCCCACAGATGCACTTTGCTCTGTGGAGGGACTGGTTGCCCTGGCATGATGGTGCAGAAAGCTGCTCTTTGTGGGCCAGTTCTGCTGCTGCAGACCTCTGGTCTCTGAGGGTCAAACTTTTTCTCTCCCAATGGGTGTTCTCCCTGTGATTGTCCTTTGGTTCTGTGGTACAAAAGAGGCTGTGCTTRCTCCTCCAGCTAAAAGATCCAAAGGAACCGCCTGGTCAACCTGCTGTTGGCCAACAGAACCTTTGTCAGTGAGACCTGTCAGGCAGCTGTGGCACTGAGCAAAGGTCTTTGAGAAGATGAAACCTGTGGACTTGTTCTGCTCACCTGCTCCCCCGGCCCCCTCTGGTCTGCCTGTGCCTTGGAAGAGAGCATACTGGTTCCTCTCCACTAATCAGCTCTCCCTGTGGAGAGCCAGCCGGGTCCCAAGCTGGAGCTCAAGGAATGATGCTGTGGGCCGTGCCCTGGCCTCCCTTTCTCTGAGCTGGGTAGACTGTGTCCGTGTGAGCTGGGCCTGCCTGCACGTGGTGATGTCTGGCAGCTGCACACTGTCCCAGCGTTCCTCACCTGTGCTACCTGSCACCCCCAGTGAGTACCACACCCTGCCCTGCTCCCAGCCCAGGGCCTGGCAGGATGCTGCTCCATGGGGCTCTGCTACACCAGCCTTATACTGGCCAGAGACCCCGAGGGCTGGGAGTGACAGATGWCTGCTGCCATGRGCTCCTCTGGCATCTCCCCCAGAGRAGGAGAATGYRGAAGAGRGGGTTTGCCCRTAAATCCTTYTGCTTGGGCATAAACTACCSCAGGAGGGCTGTTCCTACATGCATAGCATGGGGCAACTTTTGAGATCCCCTGGCACCTGCTCACCTCTCGCTCTTCTACCCTTCTCTTCAGGGACCCCTCCTGCAAAGGGCACAAATTCCCAAACGGTACCAGCTGCCACCCGCCTCAGCCCTGTGAGGCAGATGAGGGGCTTGGGGAGGATGAGGACAGCAGCTCAGAGCGCAGTTCCTGCACYTCCTCCTCCACCAACCAGAAAGATGGGAAGTTCTGCGACTGCTGCTACTGTGAGTTCTTCGGCCACAACGCGGTGAGTGAGGGGCTGGTCTGCAGCCACGCGTAGTCCTTTCGCTGTACAGGGAGACATCACTCAGTCCCTGTGCCCAGAGTGTGGGGGTGGGCAGGTCTGGTCACGGCTCTTTCCTGTGGGCATGCACATCCCCCGCTTGCTTTGTACCMTGCTTCATCAGCCTGCTGGTCCCTTGCTCCCGACTCGCAGCTGCCTGCCCAGCCCCAGGGCTCGGAGCAGCCGGCCAAGCCCTGTGGCTTCACCGTGGAAGAGCTCAGTAGAGCTGTGCTGACTTGTCTCACTGAGACCGTGGGGAAGGGAGTGGCTGGAAGGCTGTGGGGGGCTGTTGGGGGAGCTGGGGCTGCCTGCCCCTCACGCTGGCTGGTGCYTGGCTGACAGCACTCACCTTTGCAGCCCCCAGCCGCTCCCACAAGCCGCAATTACGCTGAGATCCGAGAGAAGCTGCGCTCTCGCCTCACCAAGAGGAAAGAGGAGCTGCCACAGAAACTGGGGCACAACAGCAGCTCAGGGGAGCCCGCTGTGGACCACCGCAATGTGGACGAGCTSCTGGACTACATCAACAGCACAGAGCCCAAGCCCTTGAACAGTGCCAAGGCAGCCAAACGGGCACGGCACAAGCAGAAGAAGAAGGTGAGGCCGGGCAGGGGCCAGGGCTATGGGAGAAGGGCAGAGTAGGGTTGTGCTCCTGGCAGGGCTTCTCTCCTTGCATCAGTTTGGGTTCTTCAACTCTGTTGCTCTCCCCCCAGGGGGCAGTGGTGCCTGGCCCTATGTAGGAYTCCCCCTGCCTCTGTTCTTGCAGAAGGTGGCCCAGCCCTTCTGGTGGCTTTGGGTTGCGCTGTCCTACTTGCTCCATGCCACATCTCTGGTAGGGAGAGGCAGTGTCATGATGGCGCTTTCTAATGCCTGGTGCCCAGAGCAGTGTCAGTTTTGCAGTGTCCAGCTGATGCAGTGCCCATGTGGAACACGTGGCAGTTTGGGGAGTGTGGAAGATGTGGTGTGGCTGTGCTGAGCAGCTGCCCCTGAGTTTGCTGTCAGACAAAGCTGGAGCAAAGCTCTGTGGCCTGTGCCTGTGATTCTGTGGCCCAGCCCAGATGATCCTCATGGCACCTGTGTTGCAGGAGAAGGAGAAAGCCCAGCTGGAGGCAGAGGCCCAGAAGCGGGCAGAGCGTGCCCCTGCAGCCAGCCAGGCCAGGGAGCCGGCCGAGGAGAAGCTGCTGGAGTGGCCGGAGTTGGAATTGGARCGGGTGAACAGCTTCCTCAGCAGCCGGCTGCAGGAGATCAAGAACACCATCAAGGACTCCATCCGGGCCAGTTTCAGCGTCTATGACCTCAACCTGGATGTCAATGACTTCCCCAAGAAGGCAGCTGTCCTGGAGCAGAAGAACCTGCTCTCCAACCTCAACGGGTCTTCTGACCTGCAGGACATAGACCTGGCACTGGCCCCACTCAGCCTGGGCCCTGCCAAGAACCACACGCTGCTGCGGGGAGAMCTGGGCCCCCGATGGGGTGAGGGACCTGGGGAGCCCCCACCGGCCCCGCCTGCCGAGAATGGCGTGGTGAAACGCCTCAGCGCCGTGCCCAGCCTGTCCCGCATGATCTGGGTGCAGTCCAAGGCTGCGGACTCTGCTGCGGATGGCAGCGGGCTGAGCCCGGAGCCCAAGGAGGGAACRCAGCCTAAGGGGCCGGAGCTGCCCGAGTCTGTGCCCACAGGGAGCCGGCAGCGCAAGAACAAGCGGCAGAACGGGCAGGCAAAGAAAGGAGAGAGCAGCGTGGCTGTGCCCAGCAGCCAGGCCCGGCTGGAGAGCCCTGGTGTGAAGGGGCAGGTGCTGGGAACCAAGCACCCTTCCAAGGCCAGTGCCCYGGAGCCACAGCGGGCAGGCAGCTGTGCCGAGGCTGGGGAGAGTGGCAAGGGRCAGCCCTGGGGCTCTGGTGGCACCAGGACAGAGAAGGAGAAAACCGGCGAGTGGAAAGGTCGGAGGGGAGAGGGCAAAGCAGAGCTGCCAGAGCTGGTGCAGCAGCAGCAACCACCTGCCCTGGATGCCCCTCCTGCCCTGGGGGGCTCCCCCCAGCCCAAGGGCAAGAGCAGGAAGAGCCGGAATAAGGTGGAGAAATCCAATACCTCGATCGGTGAGTGCTGTAAATGCTGCTCTGTACCACCATCCTCGTGGTGGCYTCTTGCCTGCCCTGCAGCGCTGACCTTCTGCTCTGCTTCCCCAGATGATGTGTTCCTGCCCAAGGACCTGGACGGGGCAGAGATGGATGAGACTGACAGAGAAGTGGAATATTTCAAGAGGTGAGGGGAGAGCCCCGAGGGGCTGAGCTCTGCCAGTGGGGTTGGAGGCGTGGAGGGGCTGGGTTCACAGAGGAGTTGGGGGTCGTGAGGAGCTGGGGCTGACCTGGGCTGTTCTCTCGCTGTCAGGTTCTGCCTGGACTCGGCCAAGCAGACGCGGCAGAAGGTGGCTGTGAACTGGACCAACTTCACCCTGAAGAAAACCACTTCCAGCGCAGCCCAGTGAGGTGCGGAGGGGCCACCCCTACCCACCCACGGCCGCTCGCCTCTCCTCACTGTGCCCCCCGCCTCACCTCGGTGGGATCCCCTCCTTCGCGGGGGGCCCCGGTGCTCTCCTGCCCCGCGGGGACCCCCGGGGCCCCCTCCATCCTCCTGCCCCTCCCCGCGGGGTGATCCCGGCCGTCCCGTCCCCCTCTCCGTGGGCACGCGGTTCCCCGTGYCGCGGGGAAGGACCGTGCTGGACCCAATAAAGAACTTTTTAATTTTTTATTTTATTTAAACCCCGCTGTCTGCTGCTTTCTGCCGCGCCGGGGAGGTTGGCGGGGCGGGAGGGAGGGATGTGAAACRCGTTCTGCGGAAGTTTGGCCGCCGCGGGGCCCGTCGTCCGAGTGGCAGTTCCCGCCCGATGGCGCGTTATGCGTGTTGCTAGGCGACGGCGGTCTGCGTGATGACGTCACTTCCTCTMTATCTTCCGGGAAGGAGCCATGGAGGCCGTGCCGGAGCGGAAGGTGGGAGCGGGCCCAGCCTCCGGTACCGCCCGCCCTGCGCTCCCGGTGCCGCCCCGGGGCCCATCTCACCGCACGTCTCCCCACAGAGGCAGCGCGAGGAGCCGGCGGACACGTCCGACCTGTCCGGAGAGGATGATGACGACTACGTGCCCTACGTGCCCGTCAAGCAGCGCAAGCAGCAGATGGTAATGGGGTAACGGGGCTGCCYGGGGAGGGCACCGAGCGGCCCTCCCGCCGCGAGGCCGCTCAGTYCTCCTCGACCCGCGTCCTTCCAGCTGCAGAAGCTGCTGCAGATGCGGCGGAAGGTGGTGTCGGAGGAGGAGCAGCGGGACAGCGGGAGCGAGCAGCGCGGGGACGAGGATGACATCCCGCTGGGGCCCCAGTCCAACATCAGCCTGCTGGACCAGCACCAGCACCTCAAAGAGAAGGCGGAAGGTAAGGGAGGGAGCTGGTGGGGGGCTGGGTGGGTTTCAGGCAGCAGCAGACCTTCTCACTGTTTCCTGGTTCTTCCCCAGCTCGGAAGGAGTCAGCCAAGGAAAAGCAGCTGAAGGAGGAAGAGAAGATCYTGGAGAGTGTGGCAGAGGGCCGAGGTGAGTGGGAGCTCTGTGTCTTGGGTCTATCTCCAGAGCTCCCAGGCCAGCAGGAGAGCTGTTCCCTGCCTTGGGAATGCTCATATCCAGGAGTGGGACTGGAGGTGACAATGGGCCCTCTCATTTGGCACTGCCCATCTTAGCTGAGACATGGCTGTGACAGAGGGACTGTCAGTGCTGCTGCTCTCCCTCCTCTATCTCTGAACATCATCTCCCAAGCTGTTTGCCCAAGAAGCTCTCAGTAGGGTTAATGTGGATGTGGAGAGTTTGCTCTGACTCATCATCTTGGTTCCTGCAGCTCTGATGTCAGTGAAGGAGATGGCCAAGGGTATCACCTATGATGACCCCATCAAAACCAGGTAGGTTGCACTGCACAGARCTTGCTTCTGAAAACATCACTTTGTYGTGGTTGAAGAGAACTGGAAGCCAYAGATTCTTGCAGGAGCAGTGTGGCTCTGTAGCCTCTTGCCCAAGTGACTGGCTTTGTGCCATTGTCTGTAAGATCAAAGGCTGTTGAGTCACCYTGGTTGTTTTATATACAGTAAGGCTTCGTAAAGCACATTTTTGTTACGTTAAAAGGCCTGAGGGTGAATTCTCAGGTCTGGGAGATCACCAAACCAGAGGAAGAGACTAGAGGAGCCTTTGGAGCCAGTGCTGCTCGAGGCAGCATTGTCAAGGTGGTGATTGATCAAAGGTTGGATGGTTGGATTCAGTGATCTCAGAGGGCTTTTCCAACTTCAGTGATTCTGAGGTGGTGTCAGAAAGATGATTGAGGTATGTTCAAACGTTTTTGGCATGTTCCATCCACCATTCATAGGCTGTTCTCAGCTGTTAGCTTGGCAGTTTTCACTGAGATTTTGGGGATGGGTTTAATACATAAAACTGGCTTGGATCTGCTTCTGTGCTCACTCCACAGTGCTCCTTGGGTTACTTGTTTTACCTGAGCAGATATTGGAGCCTGACAGGGAGTTCCCCTGAATTCCTCCATGGGAGCTGCTGGCTCTGGAGCCCTGTCCTCTTTCTGCACCATGACCTGTCTGTGTTGCTTTCCCAGCTGGAGGGCCCCTCGCTACATCCTGGCCATGTCGGAGGCACGGCACGACCGCGTGCGCAAGAAGTACCACATCCTGGTGGAGGGGGAGGGCATCCCGCCCCCCATCAAGAGCTTCAAGGAGATGAAGTTCCCAGCAGGTAGGCCAGGAGAGGAGCCTGGTAGGGAGTCCAGYTTTTTTCTGGCTGTTGGCCTGAGGGATGTTTGTCACTGGTGGAAGAGCTGCTGCTGGGATCTTAGTGGGGGAAGAGAAGGAGGAGTTCAGGTCGTGAACGTGTGTTGTCCCTTATTCTCTGACAGCTATCCTGAGAGGCTTGAAGAAAAAAGGGATCCAGCAGCCAACACCCATACAGATCCAAGGCATCCCCACAATGTGAGTGCTCTGTTCCCATCCCRGTGTGCAGTTGCTCTCGCAGCCCAATCAGCAGTGGGGACCGGGTGCTCTTCCCTGGTGACAGATGCACCCTGTCACCTTGCTCAGCTCTGGAGGTTTGAGCTGTTCCATGACTTTCCTGCTCCCCATTGGCCCTGTTTCCCTGGCAGCCTCTCGGGAAGGGATATGATTGGCATTGCATTCACTGGCTCTGGGAAGACGTTGGTGTTCACCCTCCCGGTGATCATGTTCTGCCTGGAGCAGGAGAAGAGGCTGCCRTTCTCCAAGCGAGAGGGACCCTATGGACTCATCATCTGTCCCTCGGTGAGTGTAGGGAGGAGGCTGCGATTGACTTGCAGCAGCAGTCCTAAATTCTGCCTGCACAGAGGTGTAGGAATGAGCTGTATTTGTCTCCATAGCGGGAGCTGGCCCGGCAGACCCATGGCATCCTGGAGTACTACTGTCGTCTGCTGCAGGAGGATGGGCTGCCCCCACTGCGCTGYGCCCTCTGCATCGGGGGCATGTCTGTCAAGGAGCAGATGGAGACCATCAAACAGTAAGACTTTATGGGTGCATCYGTGGGGCTGGAGCTGTTCTGTTTTCTGGCAGGGTGCTAAGAGGTGGCACCCTGGCTTCAGGACAACGTGAGGGTGAAAGTGATGTCCTGCACGGGGTAGGTATCCCMAGGGCCTGACCGTGGCCTCCTCTCATCACACAGTGGGGTACACATGATGGTGGCAACCCCCGGGCGCCTGATGGACCTGCTGCAGAAGAAGATGGTGAGCCTGGACATCTGCCGGTACCTGGCCTTGGATGAGGCTGACAGGATGATTGATATGGGCTTYGAGGGGGACATCCGTACCATCTTCTCCTACTTCAAGGTACTGAACTGCCATGGTAAGAGCTCAATCCTTCACATGCCAAGTTGGGTGAGTGCTAAAGGCTTCTTCCCTGTGCAGGGCCAAAGGCAAACCCTCCTCTTCAGTGCCACAATGCCCAAGAAGATCCAGAACTTTGCCAAGAGTGCCCTGGTGAAGCCCATCACTATTAATGTTGGACGAGCAGGTGCTGCCAGCCTGGATGTTGTGCAGGTGAGGTGTTTGGGTGCTCCCTCGTGCCTGTGTGGGCATGATGAGGACATTTAATGCCTCCCTCCGCTAGGCAGCTGGGGTTCATGGCCTCTTTCCCAGTTGGCTAAGGGATACCAAGCAGTGATAGTTCCTCTGTTCCCTGACCCATCCCTATGTTTGTTCCTAGGAGGTGGAGTATGTGAAAGAGGAGGCCAAGATGGTGTACCTGCTGGAGTGCCTGCAGAAGACCCCTCCACCAGTGAGTATGCTGGGGACAATGTTAGCACACCAGGGCACAGGGAGAGCTGGCAGTTGGGACTCCCTGTGTGGGGTGGGCACGTGACTGAGCCATGCTCCGTTATGAGCAGGTCCTGGGACCAGCAGTGCTGTGTGCTTGGCTCAGTGAGAGGGAATGRGCTTCCCTGGGGGCCGTGCTGGTGCCAGCAGTGCCAGCCTGCAGAAAAGGCTCTGCTGTGATGCCTGTGCTCCTGCAGGTGCTGATCTTCGCAGAGAAGAAGGCGGATGTCGATGCCATCCATGAGTACCTGCTGCTTAAGGGTGTGGAAGCTGTGGCCATCCATGGAGGGAAAGGTCAGTGAGGGTCCTAGGAAGGGCTGGGCTGTGGTGTGACCCCACTCTTGCCAGAGATGTGTGTGRTCACAGGTCCCAGCATGGAGCAGTTGGTGATAGGGAGAGGAAGGACTGTTGATATTGTCAGGAGTGAGCTCCACKTTGTGTGTAGCAGGCATAAACACAGTGCAGGTCCCTGTGGGATGTAGAGGTCCCTCTGCTCCTTCATTGGGAGAAAGGCTGCCTGAGGAAATGATGTTTGGCTCTGAGGCCATAGTGGCTGCTGCACTAGGTAGGGCTGGGAGCTCTGCCCTTGCTGATCTTCTCTGCTGGGCCTTTGCAGATCAGGAAGAACGGACAAAAGCCATCGAGGCCTTCCGGGATGGGAAGAAGGATGTCCTGGTTGCCACTGACGTTGCTTCCAAGGGCCTGGACTTCCCAGCCATTCAGCACGTCATCAACTAYGACATGCCGGAGGAGATTGAGAACTATGGTGGGTACTGAGCCTTGTGGGAGAGGTCTAGAGGTCAGCAAGGCTCTGTGCTTGTCTCTGCAGTGTCTTGGGGTGGGGATGGTCAGTCACACTGCGCTCACCTGGGCTGATCCTGTCTCTGCAGTTCACCGCATCGGGCGTACAGGCCGTTCAGGCAACACCGGCATTGCCACCACCTTCATCAACAAAGCCTGTGGTGAGAAACAGCACGGGGCTGGGGGCTGGAGGAGGCAGCTGGGCAGTGGCAGGGAGGTGTTCTGAGTGAACAGGATGGCTGGTGGAGGGGAGATAATGGTGCTACGCTTTGTCTGACTTATGTCTCTGCCCCCAGACGAGTCGGTGCTGATGGACCTGAAGGCTCTGCTCCTGGAAGCAAAGCAGAAGGTGCCACCTGTGCTMCAGGTGCTGCACTGTGGGGATGAGACTATGCTGGACATCGGAGGTGAGAGATCCCAGCCTGACACAGGGACCCCTGCAGGCTTGCTGCAAAACCTGGGCTCCAAACAGCCCCAGCTCCCAGTGCTGCACCACTGGTGTAGCCCCTTTGCCCTGGGGTGGGGGCTGCTGTCCTGGTGTGGCACTGTGCTGTCCTGGTGTGGCACTGTGCTGTCCTGGTGTGGCACTGTGCTGTCCTGGTGTGGTGTTGTGCTGTCCTGGCCCTGACCCTGTCCCTCCCATTGCAGGTGAGCGGGGCTGTGCCTTCTGTGGTGGCCTGGGCCATCGCATCACTGACTGCCCCAAACTGGAGGCAATGCAGACCAAGCAAGTCAGCAACATCGGCCGCAAGGACTACTTGGCCCACAGCTCCATGGACTTCTAGCCTGGGGAGTGTGCTGCCTGCAATCCCCTTGGATGGGCCTGGGTTCCCTTTCAGCCCAGGGGCATGTCTTGCACTGCTGTGGCCTCTTTTCCAGACTTTTGGTCACCGGGACTGTTGCCAGCTCAGCCTGACGAAGATTCTGTCCCGGAAGGAAATGTATGGAGCTGTGCTGCAACAGCCCATTACATCAGCAGTGTGTTGGGCAAGCAGGTAGCAGTGCCTGAGGGCAAGAGAAAGTCCCAGGTGCAGCAACTGGTCTGGCCAGCTGCCTGCTGCCCCTGCCAGCCCCCTGCTGTGGTGGGGTCATGGTTTTGCATTGCTCATTACAAATTCCCCAGTTTCTCTGGGTCTAGCTCCCTCGCCTGGGTTCGTGCATCCCTCAGTGGGTGGCTGTTCCCATCTCCCCAGACACGCTGGGATGCAGCCAGGGTGAGGCAGAACGTGCCATACTCATGTCAGATGCTCCCCGAGGTGCTTCCTGTGCTCTGCCCCCGCGTTCTGCCCCACTGCCCTGCTGCAAGGGGGAGGGCAGGCGCATGGACACCTCCTATGGCCCAGCCTCTGCCCCCCATCCCACACCCTAAAAAGGGGAAGTCMCTCTGAGAAGGAAGTCTGCCCCCTGCCTTTCCTTCAGCTGCAGCAGTCACATTTTCTCTGCTGTGGGAGAGTCCCTTGTCTTTGTGCTGGCAGCCAGGGTGGACTGGGCCCATGGAGAGACCAGTGAAGGATGGGATCCTATATGTGCAGCACTCCAAATTTGGAAAGGTAAAGCATGGATTTGGGGTTGGTAGAGGGTTTACCCTGATATGCTGTGACGCTAGGCCTGGGCCAGACTCTTGGTGGTCTGGAAAGGGGGACTGGAGCCAGACCCCTTGGAGCTGTCATGGGGAGAGCCCTGGGCTCTGCAGCCCTACAAGGGGGGCTCTCCCTGTGGCTGAGAGGGCTTATCTGTGTGGGCACCCACTCTGGCTCGCTCCCGTGTGGGGTCCTTCTCACTCGGTCACCACATGAGTTGCAATGGAACAATAAACGTGCGTTAATGGCACAGCCCCAGTGTATGTGTGTGGGAGCGGGGCTCTGGGGCAGCATGTGGGATGTGTCCCTGTGCCCTTCATAAGCCTCATGGTGGTGGGCTAGCACTATCTGAGGGACACCCTCATGGCTTGGGCTATTTTCCTGTGCCTTGAGAGGGGATGGAGCATACCACAGCCTTTCCAGGCAGGGTTATGGGTGACATGGTGTGATTACCCAGGATCTGGCCGCTCCAGGCAGCTGTTGGGTGTTGGTGAAGCAGGCCCCCCTGCACATTGCCATGCCATGGCAGGATGGCCGTGTCCTGTGGAGGTCTCGGTGGATGTGTGGGGCTGCAGTTACACTCTGACCTCCCTGCTGAGCAAGAACCAAGCCCTGGAAGCGCAGTGGGCAGCCCTGTGTGCGAGGAGCCGCTACCCTGCCATGTTGGAGGCAGGTGGGCTGGGGGCGGTGGGTATTTTGGGTGCTTGGCTGCATCTGGTTCCTGCAGGGTGGAGGCTCTGCTGCACTTTTGAGGTACAAGGTGGCACGCGCCCCCGCTATCCCATGATAGACTGGGAAGGTGCTGGTGCTACAGAGGCTCCCCTGGGAGGAAGTGGGCTGCTCAGCAGATGTGAGGCTGCCAGCAGGAGCCTCAGCAGCTCAAAATGGCTTTAATTTGCATCAGGGTCTGTCCTGAGAACAGCTYGAGAGCTCAGCTGCAGGGCGGCAGGCCGGCACTTGCAGCAGGGAACAAAGAGCAGGACCTGGTGCTCAGGGAGCTGGGAGTGAGCATGACTCATSCAGTGAGCCATGCCAAGCCTGCTCAGGGCAAGGCCCCCCTCAMCCCAGCTTTGGGCCTGCCCTGCCCCACAGTTTGGGGGTCTGTGCTGGCTCCTGTTCTCTGTGCCCTCCAACAGCACCAGGACTCCCCTATGCCCCTCGTGCCCTATATGGCTGTTCCCGAGCACTGCTGACCCTGCGTGGAGGGCAGTGCTGCCAGATACAGCAGGCAGCTCTTTGCTGACCTGTTCTTTCCCTGCCCCTGCCCTTCCCGTGCGTTAGAGGTCCTGGAGGAAGATGCGAGCCCAGCTGTTCGCTGCCAGCCCCTCTGGCGTGGCCCGCATGGAGAAGTTTGATGTGCGGGATGATGGCACRATCCCGGAGAAGACATCCCTGCAGCGGTGTGCCCGCCGGGTGATCCGCCTCTCTGACTGCGTTTCTGTGGGCCCGGCAAGTGCACAGAGCTGCCCCAAAGCCACCGCCGCCTTCTACCTCACCACCACGGAGAAGAGCTACATGTTGGCGGCTGAGCAGCGGGATGAATGGATCASCCAGCTCTGCCAGCTGGCCTTCCAGGTAGCGAGGGGTCTGGCAGAGCCAMGAGTCCTTGTGGTGCTCCTGCTTCATCAAGCTGGGGAGCTCTGGGGCAGGCAGGGGGCTTGTGCTCCACCCTGTGTCAGGCCATGCTTGTGTTCCTTTGTTTCAGGGTGCAAAAGAGACAGTGCTGAGTAGTGCCAGGACCCAGCCCAGCCTCGCTGTTCCCATGGAGGAGAACTCCCTCTACTCCTCCTGGCAGGACTGTAAGTGCAGGGGTGGTGGATAGGGCTGGGGTGGGGTGCAGCTCAGTGCTGCAGTGCTGACCCCTGGCTTGTTTTACTCCCGTAGTGACCGAATTCCTGGTGTTGGTTGTCCAGACAGATGCAGCCACTCGCTGTGGCTTGCATGGGCACTACCTGCTCTCAGCCCTTCCCCAAAGCCTGACATTAAAGGACCCCCAGTCCCGCCAGCCCCTCCTCACCTGGCCCTACCCCTTCCTTCGCAAGTTTGGCCAGGATCAGGTGAGTCTCCTGTTCTCTTCTTGGGGCTGTTGCCTGCCCAGGATGGGTGCCAGCCCCTCACTCTCCCCTCTAACCCCACAGGCTGTCTTCTCCTTTGAGGCTGGCCGCCGCAGTGACTCCGGTGAGGGCACCTTCACCTTCAGCACCCCACGGGCCCCTGAGCTGTGCCAGGCCGTGGCTGCTGCTATCGCCTGCCAGCAGGGCAAGGACATGCCAGACTCCAGATTCTTCTGCGTCTCAGACCCCCAGCTCTTTGCACAGGGCCTCGAGCCCCAGCCCTGGGTGCCTGGCAATGATGATACCCAGCCCAGCCCAGCCCTGGGGGGGACACAGTCTGCTTCCCACCCAGCTGCCAGCCTCCTCCGCTTCACCCCACCGGAGCCAGAGGGCTCATGCCCCATCATCTATGCCTCCATTGCCCGGGGCCAGCAGCCCCTCTTTGTGCCAGGGCAGCCAGGCTCCGGTGAGCCCTGGGCCGTGGGGAAGCCACTCCCTGAGCATCTGTATGAGAACATCTTCACTGCAGAGCCTCATCCAGCCGGGGCACAGGAAGAGGAGGAGGAAGGGGAGTCGTACCTGGGGTGCCGGCAGGCCCCCGAGGGCCACAGCAGCGAGGGGGGGCTCCTCTATGACAACCGGGTCACCCTGGCACAGAACCCCCGGGCCRCGGGCTGGGGGCGTGGGGGGCAGGAGGCACTGTCGGGGCGCTCCGGGCACAAGCCTCAGAGCACCCTCCGGGCTAAGCTGGTGCGGCTGCTGAGCCGGGAGAGCCCAGGAGCGCGGGACTGGGCCTGATGTGGCCGGTGCCGTTTGGTCAATAAAGGCCCTTTCCGCACTCGGCTCCGCTGCTGCTGTGGGGAGCGGGCGGGAGCGGGTGGGGGCAGCTCGCGCCTCCCCGCTAGGGGGCGCCGCCGTGCCCGCCCCGGCCGGCAGAGACGCGCACGGTGATTGGCTGGAATGGCCGCTGGCTCCGCCTCAACCGATTCTATATAAGATGGGGCCGAGCCGGGCGGGGGCGGTGCCCGGGTTCGAGTCCCGCGTCTGCCCGCACCGTTCTGCTCCCCTCCCGCCCTCTTCGCCGGGCCCCGCTGGCCGCGGGTGAGTGCGGGGGGCCGGGCCATGGTGGGGGCTCCGTCCTCTGCCGCGGGTGATGGGGAARTGAGAGGTGGAGGGCTGGGGCCTGGCTCTAGGAGAAGGCGGGTGGTTGGGGTCGGGCCCGTGTGGGGCAGAGCCGACCTCCGGGMGGGGCGGCGGTGTGGGATGGGGAGGGCTCCTGGGGCCCCCCGCGGGTCACGGTGGAGCTCCCCAGCAGTAGGAAGGGCTGTCCAGCCTGTGCACGCTGGAGACCCCCGGTGCAGCCGGGCCCCGTCCCRCCGGGCAGGGGTGGGGGGTATCCGCCCGCTCCGGGCCGCCCAGTCCCGGCGYCTCGCTGGGGCTTGCGCGGCTGCCGGGAGCCGGGAATGCCTGACACGCAGCTCTTCCCCCAGCCCTCCCGAACGGGGAGCGGGCTGGTGTCGTCTTACACGCCTTATATAGCCCGCAGCGGCCCGGGGAGAGCGGGGGCACGCTGGCCCCCGGCCCTGCGGCCGGCCCGTGCGAAGCGTGGGGAGTCCTGCAGCCGGCCCTGCCCGCCCTCGGGAGGAAGGTCCTGGGGACGTTCTTGGGGGTCTGGAGGCTTCTGCCAGGTAAAGGGTGGCAAGAGGCTGATGCTGGCCCATCTGTCCGGAGCCTTGGCCGGCTGACAGCTGTCAGGCAGGGCAGCGCCGGGATTCCCTCCTGCCGAAGCCCCGGAGATGGGCTCGCTCCCAGGGAGCATCTGCTCGGCCGGCTGCCGGAGCGCCAACCTGGCTGCTGTGCCAGGCGCCTCGGGTGGCATCACGCAGTTCCTGTGCTACTGCTGCYGTTGCTAATTCATCCGGCAAAAATGCTTCTGGTTCATATCGTTCTGTACCTGCTGTTGCTCCTCTGTGGTCTGAACAGCTTTGGCTCTCAGCAGCAGGAGATCCTGGGGTGCTGCAAGGGAGAGCATATCMCAGTTTTGGGAGGAGAGCAGAGCCCACAGATACTCCATTGTGGGTGGCAGCAGGGCTGTGCCTGGCTCCTTGGCACTAGTCAGTGTTAGCTTGGGCCCCTCAGCTCTGACGTTKCTGGAGGAGATGCTGATGGATTTGGGGTGCGTCTCTAACCACAGTGTAGGATGGTCAGGGTGGAGTTACAGCTGGAAACGTGACCTGCCGGCTCTCCTGCCCTGCTGGGCGCTGAGCCCTCTCCTCGCCTGCTGTCCCTGCAGATRTATTGTTCCCACGTACCCTAACAGYGGGATCACACCCTCTTCCCTTGCAGAGATGGGTGACATGGAGTCCTACAAGGTGATGCTGAACGGGCCGGCACCATGGGGCTTCAGGCTGCAGGGAGGCAAGGATTTCAGCATGCCACTCTCCATCTCCAGGGTAAGAGAAGCCAAGGCTGGTGACACCCATCCTTCCCCCTGCCTCTGTTCCAGGGAGGCCTCAGTGGCTGAGGCAGAATCGTATGGGGGATGTAGATGAGCCGGGGCCCCGGGAATGCTGCATCCTGCCCTGCCTGGCTCCACGTAGCCTCCTTGGTCCCTTATCAGCTGCAGCCCAGAACGGGGGTGTTCCGGGCAGAAAGCTGCAGCAGAAACGTGAAATTCTGCACAGCCTCTGCAGAGGGGGGCAGGGAGGCCCCTTCCGGAGTATGCCCACCACAGCGGGAGGGGATCTGCTTTCTGAGTTSTGAGACTGGCTTCCTGGTCTGCACCCCAGTGCTGGGCTTGGCATCCCAGGATCTGGCCAGTGCCCTTCTTCCCTCCCTTCCCCAGCGCAGCTCCCAGCTCCATGCCTGAGCTCATTCCTGAAATGGGCATGGAGAGGAGGAAGCTGCGCTGCTGCCTGCGCAGGGACGTGACTCTCCACAAAACCRTCCCATTTCTGCAGTGACAGCCACTGTGCCACAGTTGCTGGTTTGAGCCTCTCCCGTTGTGATGCTCCCGGGACTGACCCCGGGTGTGTGCAGGTCCCCATCCCCGGGCGGGTGCTGGCCACAGCTCTGGCCACGCAATTTCCTTATAAGCCTTGGAATGTGACTGCATTGCCCGTGCCGCTGGCGCTTGGGCAGCTGGCACGGAGGCTGCTTCTCAAAGGGCAGCTTTGCTCRTGGCTAGGAGCACTTTGTGGGGACCTGCCCCTGGCACGAGCTGGGCACTGCAYGCCTGTCCCGGCGGGCAGGGATCTCTGCAGCATCCCAGCACGGAGCACAGGTCCCGAGGGCACTGTGTGAGGCTGGAGTCGCCGGTGCCGGTGCCCCGGGGCCTGCTGATCTCTGCTGAGCACGCAGAGACGGCTTCAGCGAGTTTATTCTCTAAAAAATGTTTCTCTTGGCTGTGAGCCAGCGCTTAACAAAGGGTCTGGTTGGATGGAGGAGCCTCCCAGAGCCCGGGGCAGGGGCCTCGCAAAGCAGTGCTTGGTGGGGCTGGGGCAGTGCTGCTGTCCTGGGCAGGAGCARCGAGGACATTCCTAGGGGGTGCAGCCAGCTTTGGGGGCTCTCTRGTGAGGCCGGGCTGCATGGCAGGGCAGTGTGCTTGGGTGGGCGGGGGTGAGCCTGTGCTGCTCTGCATTCCACAGGCATCCCCAGTGCTCCTGCCCAGAGCATGCTGCTGTCCTTGGCCACTGCTTCCCGTGAGCTGGCCCTGCCATCGTGGGCTGGAAGGAAGCATCCTGCCCTGGCTTTGTGGGCTGCAGTGGGGTCTGCAGGGATGGGCAGCACAGGGCAGTGCTGGTGTTTCCGTTGGCTTGACTTCCAGCTGTGTCCATCTCTGTGACACTCCTGGGTGAGCAGTGAGGCTGTTTCAGTTTACTGATCGCACAGAAGAGGTGTCCCCATGGCCCTCTGAACATGTGCCTCCTGTGACAAGGGGCTCTGCTAGGGTGCTGACACCTTGGCTAGGCAGGCTGTAAACCATGGTCCCTGTGCTGGAGCGGGGGTAAGGGCTGCAGTCTGGGGAGCTGGATGCTGTATGGCGTGGTATCTGCCAGCTGGGGAAGAGGAGARACCCTTTGGTGCTGCTGGCAGGAAGGCACTGAGGGAAGCTTTGTCCTGGAGGCCCCTGGACAGGGCAGTAGGTGAGCACCTCTCTGGATGTGGTGATGGAGGTTCTGGGAACAAAAGACTGACTGGGTGGAGAGAGGAGGAAGGAAGTAGGTTAGCGGGCCCGGGTGGGAAGTAGGAGGGCTGGCACTGCCATGGCTCCTGGCTGTGCTGGCACCTGTCAAAGGGGTTTCCTGCACGTTGGCATGGAGGGGGACGGAAAATGCTGACCAGGCTGGGTGAGGCTTCATGACGCAGTCTGACGTGCTCTCCCCTTCCTGGGCAGCCATGTGGAAACCTCACCCAGCTCCTACTTCTGCCTCCAAACCCACACAGCCGCCCCATGCCTTCCCCAGCCCTCCAGGGGCAGCAAGCTGGGGCTTGCAGCAGCATCACCAGGAGCTGAGGGCACCCTCCCGTGTCCGGCAGGAGGAAYGGGAGGGYGGTGAGGGGACASTGTCCCRCTGGGAACAGCAGTGGGATGCAGGKGGAAGTGGGCCACATCCAGCCCTTAAGTGGTGTTTGGCCTTGCATGGAGGGCTGGTGATGTCCTGGGAAGGGACATGTGGTTCTGGGGTGAGCTGCGTTCTGCAAGGAGGGGCTGGGACTGTGGCAGGGATTTTTCAGCCCTCTGACAGTGCTGGGAATCTGGCTCGCTCCTTTTATGTTCATGTCGAACAGGACTTGAGGAAATACTTGGTCTGGGTCCAAGCGCCTCGAGTTCTTCCATGCTGGAGGAGCAGGAATGGCTGCAGCCTGCCCACGTCTGTCTGTCTGTCTGTCAGTGCCTGGGAGCTGTGTGCGATGCTCCGGGCCCCGCTCGCCTCTGGCAGCGCATCCCTGGTGGGAGGRAAGGGGATGGAAGGGCAGCCTCCGCTTCCCAGCATGAGGCTAACGCAGAACCCGTGCCACGGAGCCACAGCAGGGGCARAGCGCATCCCTGGCACTGTGGCGGCACGGGAAACTTGTGGCTGCGCTCCCGGCTGTCCCAGCGGGGCGACGTGGGTGGGGGCGGGTGTCTCCCAGCCCCGGGAGGGCTCCTGCTCCTCTGTGGGAATGAGGTAATGTCTGCGCCTGCTGGGAACGGGATGCGAGCGCGGGCGGCTGGGGGGAGTGCCCAAGGGGTGCCTCCCCTGTCCCTCCCCGCCCCGGGCCAAGGGCTGGACATGCCTGTGGTTTGCAGAGAGATGTGTGCCGCCAACGGGCCCTGACTCACYGCGCTCCCTTCCTGCCCCGGGACTGACCACAGGGATGAGTCCGAGGGTGGCTGTGCTTCTTTCCGAGGCTGGGGCAGTGCTGCCTCTCTCTGGCGTCACGGCCATGAGGCCCTGGGGAGCTGGCAGGGTCCCCAGCTGTGCCAGAGGGCCCGGGCTGGGCAGTGCCCTGCAGCAGCGCTTTGCCTTCTGCTGCTGCCAAGGGGAAGAGGCTGCCCTGGGCTCATGCACAGGGAAATAGGGAGTGGTGTGGGGGTCCCCACCTCCTCCTGGGTCTGGCCTAGGGTGTCCTGTGCCAGGCTGGCGATCCTGGGCCTCTGCAGGCCCCTGCCCTCATGAGGGCAGCCCTCTGCTCTCACATCACTGCTGGCTGTGCTGCTCTCCCTAACTCTGTCTGTCCTGCAGCTGACTCCGGGCGGAAAGGCGGCCCAGGCTGGTGTGGGAGTGGGTGACTGGGTGCTGTACATCGACGGGGAGAGCACCAGTGCCATGACACACATCGAGGCCCAGAACAGGATCCGYGCCTGCGGGGACAGGCTCTGCCTCACCCTGAGCAGGTAGGAATTGTGGGTGCTACAAACAAGGGGTTCTGATATGACTGGAGAATCAACAGGACCCTCTGCCCGGTGCCATCTCCTGGCATCACCATCTCCCAGCATCACCGCTCCTACCTTAGAGCCTGGAAGCCCCTGGCTGTGTCCAAGGGCTCTGTTTGCCTGGGTAAGGTTTAGCCTGGCTGCAAGCCACAGGGCAGTGCCAGCTGGCTGTGATTCCCTTCGGTTGGGTGCTGCATCCCTGGGGTACCAACATGCTGGTGGTGTCTGGGCCAGCTCCARCACCTGCCCATCTGTCTCCTCTCTTGCAGGGCCCAGAACCAGCTGGGGAAATCGCAGAAGGTACGTGTTGCTCCTGGTGCCGCAGCRGCAGCTCAGCCTCATCTCAGGGGAAGGGAATCTCCAAGTGTAGTCAAAGAAATGGACTTTGCTCCTGGGGCTTTGAGGGTGTCAGGGTGTGTTTGRAGGTCTAGAAAACCCARCTGGAGGAGCAGCTCTGACCTCTGGCAACGTGGAGGATCAGAGGGAGTGGGGTCTGCCCAGTAGGTGTCTGTGCCCCTGCTGGTGCTGGGTGTGGGCAGGGGTGCAGAGGGGCCAGCACAGGGAGGGAGGCTGGGCAGGTGCAGCACCGTGTTTGCTAGTGCTGGGGAGTGCCCTGGCACGGGGAGGCAGGGCTGGGGCTGGTGACTGCTGGCTCCTGGGCAGAAGCCATCTGCATGTGTCCAGCTTTGTGCCATGGGACAGTTGCGATCGGCGTGTGTGCATGCACCGCCCTGCCACGGGCATCAGCAAGTGTCCAGGSCACCTACTAATCTTCAGATGACCCTCAGGCTGGGTTTGTGACTTGCTGAGCCAGGTGCCCTGTGGAGTGAGGTGCCAGCCTGGCAGAGCCCGGTCTCCAAGGTGCACGTGCTGTCTGGCTTTCCTACCTGGCTGCCTGCTGCGCTGCCTGGCCCAGGGCTGCCCCTTGCATGCTGCTTGATGTGTGAGCCCGTGTCTGTGTGTTTTGTCTCGCTCAGGACTCACTCCCCTGCTCTGAACCCCTGAAATATAACTTCGCTCCCAGCACCGCCCTCAACAAAACAGCTCGGCCCTTTGGGGCTGGCTCACCTCCGAACCCACGGCCCGGGCTGGTGACGAAACCCGTGACGTACGCGCCCCTGGCGCCCGCCTGCACCCCCCAGCACAACGGGTATGTTGCTGTCCATCCTGCTCCCTGAGGATCGGGGGGAGCCTGCTGCCCAGCCCTGCTGCGCCTTGCATGCCAGGCACCCTGGGTGGGAGCGGGTGACAATGCCCGTGCCAGGGTCCCTAGTGGCTGGTGCTGAGGTGGCACAACGGAACTGTCACACAGGGGGACACGCAGCCACGCTCGTGCCAGTCCCTCACTCAGGGGTGTGTCAGCCTGTGGGGACTCCTGGAAGGCTGGACACGGTGGCTGGCATCTGCAGTGGCAGCAGGGAAATGGGCCACATTTCCCTGGTGTCTGCCTGGGGATGTCMTGCTGGTGCCCTGGCTGCAGGAGCGGGCAGGGCAGAGTGATGGCCTCCAGCCCTGCCACACCGTTCTCCCCTGGCTCTGCTCAGCTGCATGTGTCCGGCAGCTACTGGTCCCTGCTCCTCCTGCCAGAGCTGCTGTGGTGCCCAGGAGCTGGGCAGTGGGACGGGATGTGGCACTGACTGCCCTGGGCATCCAGGCTGTTCTGGGGCCTGAGGGAGCACAGTCTGGTCTATTGGCATCTGCCCCTRTGTCCCAGTGTGCTCTCAGCCCTGGGTGAGCTGGGTGTGAGATTCGGGAATAGGGGAACTAATGCAGGCTGTAGGTGAGCTCTGGAAACTTCTTGGGTGCTGCAGGTCTAATTTCAYCTTCCTTTTTTCTTTCTTTCTYTCCTCCCTTTCTCTTTCCCTCTCCCTACAGGTGCTGAGCCTTGACAAGTCAGTAAGCCTTTTGCCTGCTCTCTCTCTTTCCTCCCTGCATGCCCCTTCCCTGCCAGTGCCCCGTCCTCTGGGGCAGGGCCAGCCTGGGGATGGGCAGCACATGCTGCTCTGCCCGTGTGGGTGGGTCACTGCTGGCACCAAGCTGTCCCCAACATAGAGGGCCAGTGCTGCCTGTCTCTGCCAGCTGCTGGGGCCCTGGAATGTCCTTGTGTGTGATCATTCCCTGTTCCTCTAGATGTGGCTCGGCTGGGCAAGGGCTGATGGGCTGTGCTGGGCTCCGTGCCCAGGGCCAGGTGGCACTGCCATAGACAGTCATGGCTGTGGTGCAGTTTCCCTGATGGTGTTTTTTTGACCTTGGCTTGTTCTTGCTCTGTCCTTTMTCCTTCTGGCCCTTGGGCACAGTTTCAAATTGCCTGGAATGGTRGTGGTTATTCCAGAGTCAATCCTTCATAGGCCCAGCCTTTGTGGAGGAGGAGTTGGGGGGTGGGGGGAGTAAGACAAGGTGTGGCATCTCTGATATTGGTGTGCTGCGATTCTGTGCTGGGGAAGGTGGGGCACAGCCCCAGGAGATCTGTCAGATTTGACAGATGACTCTGTCACTCACAGGCAGCCCCCACACCTGCTGGAGYCCCCCRGYRMCYSTGTGTGTGACCCTGTGAAGCTGCGGATGTTAGAGGACATTGACGACTCGCAGCCCCACAGCTGGACSTCCCAGTCCCGCTCCTTCCGCAAACTGTCCCGCCTGGTGGGCGCAAACAGCAGTGAGTTCCCACAGGGCCTGGTGCTGGCTGACTGCCCAGCTTTGCCAGGGCAGCTGGAGCTGGATGAAGGCTTTGGTGTCTCGTGGCACTGGAGTGTTGATTTTGGTCCTGTGGAGCAGCTGAGCCAGCTGGAGCTGCCCCAAGGCTGTGTGTGTGCTCATGGTGGTSCCRCTGGGCTGGGGCCGTGCTCTGCCCYGTGGCCAGGCAGGGYTGTGCAATGGGACATGTGGGCAGTGGGAGGAGAGGTCCTTTTCCCTTTCCMRTTCCTTTTCCCTTTCCACTGTCTCTGGGCCTCAGTTGCCTCAGACTGACTCCATCTCCCTGTTTCTCTCCTGCTGTGCTCAGTCGAGGATGGTGAGGACGAGCTTRTTAAAAAGCCCAGGTAAGGGGAGYGTGYRCTGGGGCAGCAGCAGGAGCCACAAGGCGCCCACCCAGGCTCAGCCCACATACCTGGTTCTCTCTCACTGCTTGCAGTCACTCAGGGGAAGCTCTTTGCCCTGTTGCTGTKTCTTCTCTCTCTCTCCAAGAGTTGAGCTGTTGGTGGAGCTGCAGAGTTTGTCCTGCGCTCACCCCACAGTGGTCACTGCCAGAGCTCAGCCACTGCTCTGGCCATCACCTTGGGAGGGTCCTGCCTGGACACCCACCAACCAGATAAGATGTTCTGTGCTGGGTAGGACCTGCTGGGCACTGCTGGCACCAAGCTGGGGAGGCCAAGCTCTACATTGCTTCTTGAGGAAARGGGATCTGGAGAAGGCTGGTGCACTGACAACACCTTGCTGAGGGTATTGGGAGGTGCTAGGCAGCAGCTGGACAGTGTGCCRTGAGCCTGGCGTGGGGCTGCGGGATGGCAGGGCAGAGCTGGGTGAGTGTCGCCGACTTCTCCATGTTCTGGAGTACGTTTGTGAGGGATGGGCTGAGCTGTGGTCAAATACTGAGCGTTGTGCTACTGTTTTTTCCGATATTGCAGGGATGCCCGTGGGTCCAGCTGGGGCACAGTGGAGCAGTGGTGAGTGCAGCGGGCTGGTGAGGGCACTTTTGGGAGCACTTCCCTGTGCTGAAGCAGGGTCTGTGCTTGGTGCTGGCTGAGATCCTGCCCTCTGTCACTCRCAGGCAGCCCCCACAGCCAGTGGAGCCCCCCAGCACTCCTGGTAATCCTGGGAAGCTGCGGATGTTGGAGGACTCTGAGGACTGGCAGCCCCGCACCGGCACCTCCCAGTCCCGCTCCTTCCGCAAACTGGCCCAGCTGACGGGCACAGATGCCAGTGAGTTCCTGCAGGGCCTGGCACTGGCTGGGGATGCTGGACTGTATTTGGGTAATCAGAAGTGGGCTGATGTGGCACCAGCAGTTTGAGTTTTGGCCCAGGGTAACTCGTTGAGGGCAGCTGAGCCAGTGAGATCTGCYCAGGGCTGTGTGTGGGCTCGTGGTGGTGCTGCTGGTCTGGGGCGGTGTTCTGTCCCATGGCCAGGCAGGGCTGTGCAATGGGGCAAGGGGATGGTGAGTGGGGAGGTTGGTTTTCCTCCTTTCCCTTCCTGCTTTTCCTGGACCTTAGTTGCTGCAGACTGACRCCATCTCCCCCTTTCTCTCCCGCTGCGCTCAGTGGAGGATGGTGAGGATGAGATTGTTAAAAAGCCCAGGTAAGGGGAGCGTGTGCTGGGGCAGCAGTAGGAGCCACAGGGTGCCTACCCTGCGCTCAGCCCACAAGGCTTGTTCTCCCTCTCTGCTTGCAGTCACTCAGGGGAAGCTCTTTGCCCTGTTGCTGTTTCTTCTCTCCTTATCCTCCACCTATCTGTCTTGTCCTCCTTTCTTCCTAGAGCCAAGCTGTTGGCAGAGCCACAGACTGCCCTGTGCTCACCCCACAACTGGCACTGCCAGTGCTCAGCCACTGCTCTGTCACCTTGGGAGGGTCCTGCCCAGACACCCAGCAGCCAGACAGGCTGCATCCAAACGAGGTGTCCTTCTGCTGGGTGTGCAGGCAGGACCTACTGGGCACTGCTGGCACTGAGCTAGGGAGGCCAAGATGCGGCACAGTGTGTTGGGCACAGTGGGCAGGGGTGGCTGGTGGCACTGACAGCACCTTGCTGGGCATTGTTGGGARTTGCAGGGTAGGGACCAGACCAGACCTGGGGCACGATGTCTGGTGAGGCTGTGGAATGGCTGCAAGGCTGGTCAGCAGCAAGTGCTGTCACCATTTCCAAAAGGCTCGCGTGTCTCTGGGGCTGTGGATGCATATGGGGAGGGATGAGCTGGCCAAACACTGAGGGTTGTGTCACCATTGTTTCTGATACCACAGGGATGCCYGTGGGTCCAGCTGGGGCACGGGGCAGCAGCGGTGAGTGCCAGGGTCAGGCAGAGGTGTTGGCATGTGCCAGGACACCTTTGGGGATGCTTCCCTGTTCCAGAGCACGGTCTTATCTTGGTGCTGAGCTCCTGCCCTCTGTCACTCGCAGGCAGCCCCCCCAGCTGCTGGARCCCCCYGGTGACTGTGTGTGTGACCCTGTGAAGCTGCGGATGTTAGAGAACATTGATGACTCAAAGCCCCACACTTGGACGTCCCAGTCCCGCTCCTTCCGCAAACTGGCCCGGATGGTGGGCGCAAGCAGCAGTGAGTTCCTGCAGAGCCTGGTGCCTGGTGCTGACTGCCCAGGCATGCCCAGCTTTGCCAGGGCAGCTGGAGCTGGATAAAGGCCGGTGTTAGAKTGGGGCAGTGGTTTTGACCCCATGTGGGCCCTCTGTGGCAGCTGYTCAGGGCTGTGTGTGTGCTCGTGATGGTGCCTCTGGGCTGGGGTCATGCTCTGCCCTGGGCAGGGCTGTGTGTTGGGGCAGGAGGGCAGAGAGGGCGTTTTTCCTTCCTTTCCCTTCCCTTTCCTTCCTGCTGTGCCTGGGCCTCAGCTGCTGCAGACTGACTCCATCTCCCCTTTCTCTCCTGCGGTGCTYAGTGGACGATGGTGAGGATGAGCCCGTTAAAAACCCCAGGTAAGGGGCAGCAGCAGGAGCCACAAGGTGCCCACGCCAGGTTCAGCCCCCACTTCACCCTCACTGCTTGCAGTCGCTCTGGAGGTGCTCTTTGCCCTGATGGGGGTTCTTCTCTCCTTCTCTGTCCCCTCTCCTGGAMACTAAGTGTTTTCAGAGCTGCACAATGGGCACTGCCAGCGCTCAGCCACTGTTGTGTCACCTAAGGAGGGTCCTGCCCCAAGCACCCACACGGGTAGGGATGGCTGGTGACAATCACAGCACCTTGCTGGAGATGTTGGGAGGTGCTGGGCAGCAACTGGTCTTGGTGCTTTGCATCCCGTGCAGCTGTGGAGCAGCTGCAAGGCTGCTGGTCAGCATTTCCACATGGCTTGTGTGTCTCTGGGGCTATGGGTGCATATGGCAGGGATGGTCAAACAGTGACTGCTGTTCTGCTGTTGTTTCCAATGTCACAGGGATTCCCGTGGGCCCAGCTGGGGCGCAGTGGAGCAGCGGTGAGTGCCAGGGTCTGGCAGAGGTGTTGGCATGTGCCAGGGCACCTTTGAGAGCACACTGCCCTGTGCTGCAGTGTTGGGCAGGGTCTGTGCTTGGTCCTKGCTGAGATCCTGCCCTCTATTGCTCACAGGCAGCCAGTGGAGCCCCCCAGCACTCCTGGTGATCCTGGGAAGCTGCGGATGTTGGAGGATGCTGAGGGCTGGCAGCCCCGCACSGGCACCTCCCAGTCCCGCTCCTTCCGCAAACTGGCCCAGCTGACGGGCACAGATGCCAGTGAGTTCCTGCAGGGCCTGGCACTGGCTGGGGATGCTGGACTGTGTTTGGGTAACCAGAAGTGGGGTGATGTGGCACCAGGAGTTTGAGTTTTGGCCCAGGGTAACTCATTGAGGGCAGCTGAGCCAGTGAAATCTGCCCAGGGCTGTGTGTGGGCTCGTGGTGGTGCTGCTGTCTGGGGCTGTGTTCTGCCCTGTGGCCAGGCAGGGCTGTGCAATGGGGCAAGGGGATGGTGAGTGGGGAGGTCAGTTCTCCTCCTTTCTTTTCCTGCTTTTCCTGGGCATCAGTCACTGCAGACTGACGCCATCTCCCCCTTTCTCTCCCGCTGCATTCAGTGGAGGATGGTGAGGATGAGATTGTTAAACAGCCCAGGTAAGGGGAGTGTGTGCCGAGGCTGCATGTCCCAGGCAGGTGTCTGGGCACTGCTGTCACTGACSTGGGGATGCTGAGCTGCACCTTGGCCTTTTGTGGAGGAGGCTGATGGCAAACCTGGCTATGGGAGGTTGGGAGGTGCTGGGTAGCACCTGCACCTGGGGCATGTTATCGTGTGAACTGCTGTGGCAGAGCTGGGTGAGTGCTGCTGGCTCATTTGCCCTCAGCCTCACTGCTTCTCATGATTGCTATGTTGTGGATTCTTTTCTCACTTTTCCAGAGGCAAGCTGTTGGTGGAGCTGCAGAGCCCACCTCGTGCTCACCTCAAAAGAGGCACTGCCAGTGCTCAGCCACTGCTTTTACCTTCATCTTGGGAGGGTCCTGCCCGGAGCCCGTCCCCAAATGAGGTGTCCTCATGCCAGGTGTGCAGGCCACTGACCCACTGGGCACAGCTGGCACCGARCTGGGGAGGCCAAGTTGCAGCACRGTGTGTTGAGCACAGTGGRCAGGGGTGGCTGGTGACACAACACTTTGCTGGGCATTTTGGGAGTCACAGAGCAGGGGCTGTACCTGCTGCATGATGTCTTAYGGGGCCACAGAATGGCTGCGAGGCTGGTCAGGAGTGAGTGCTGTTGGGTTTTCCATGAGGCTTGTGTGTCACTGAGACTGTGGGTTCATATGGGAAGGAYGGGCTGAGCCATGGATCAGCCATTTACTGCTGTGCCGCCGTTCTTTCTGCTGCCACAGGGATGCCCGTGGGTCCAGCTGGGGCACAGTGGAGCAGCGGTGAGTGCCAGGGTCWGGCAGAGGTGTTGGCATGTGCCAGGGCACYTTTTGGAGTGCTTTCCTGTTCCAGGGCAGGGTCTATTTGGTGCTGGCTGAGCTCCTGCCCTCTGTCACTCGCAGACAGCCCCCGCAGCCSCTGGAGCCCCCCAGCACCCCTGGGTGCAGCCCCGGGAAGCTGCGACTGATAGAGGACGCTGAGGACTGGCAGCCCCGCACCGGCACCTCCCAGTCCCGCACCTTCCGCAAGCTGGCCCAGCTGACGGGCACAGACAGCAGCAGTGAGTTCCTGCAGGGCCTGGTGCTGGCTGGGGATACTGGAATTTCCCTGTGGCTTACCAGGGCCCAGCAGAGTCTGGARGGGCACTGGAGTGCTGGTTTTGGCCCCCTGTGGGGGCAGTGCATGGTCTTGTGGTGGTGCCGCTGGTCTGGGGCTGGACTCTGCCCTGTGGCTGGGCAGGGCTTTGTGTTGGGGTAAGGGGTGGTGGGAGGAGAGGTTGGTTTTCCTCTTTTCCCTTTCGTCTCCTGCTCTGTCTGGGCCTTGGTCTGTGCGGACTGACCGTTTCCTCCTTTCTCTCCTGCTGCGCTCAGTGGAGGATCATGATGATGTGTTTGTTAGGAAGCCCAGGTAAGGGGAGTGTGTGGCAGCAGGAGCTGGGGGGCTGCATGTCCCGGGCAGGACYTGTTGGGCATTGCTGCCCCTCAGCTGGCAATGCTGAGCTGCGCCGTGGTGTCCCAGAAACAGCGGGTTGGGGGTGGCTGATGGCACTGGCAAAATCCTGCTGGGTTGTGATGTTTGGGCAGCACCTGGACCTGGGGCACGGTGTCCTGCGAGCCTGGCGAGGGGCTGCAGGGCTGAGCTTGTGGATGTCACCAGCTTGTCAGGGTTGTTCCTTGTTCTGTGCAGCCAGGCAGGGGTGGTGCACAGCACCCCATTTTGTGCCTGTATCGCTGTGACACCTCCTGCCCTGTTTGCTGTGGCCCTTGGCTACCTGCTCTGCCCAGAGTGCTCTGACACAAATAAAAGCTGGGTTTGTAGCCATCTTATCCCTGCATTTGTCTTGGAGAGGCACGGTGACACTGGCTCTCCCTCTCTCCCTGTCATCCCTCATTCTGTGCCTCTTTAGCCCTGGCTTGCCCTGCCTGTCTCCAGTGCTGCTGAGCTGGACCCTGGGGCTCTGTCACCAGGTCAAGTTCAGGTCCCCCTGCACCCCAGTGAGACTGGGGTTGATCATCACATGTTAGCAGGCAGCCAAAGCCTGTATGGTCCCTCAGGTCACTGGTCAGTCCAAAGCAGCCCAGAATTCCATCTCCTGCCACTCCCCAGACCACCACAGTGGGTACCAGAGACCCTGGGGCTCCCTGTGTGTTGGCAAAGCYGAAGGCCTTTGGCTCAGTACTGCATCACTAAACCAGCTACTGCTGGGCAAGGGGGCTTGTTGGGGTTGGGAGCCATGCCTGCACTCCCTGGGCAGCGAGGGTGAACGGGGCAGGCTGCATTAACTGCTTGTTCTGTAGCCAGGTCTCTGTGCCGGACCCGTCCCCAGGAGCAACRATGAAGACTGAGCCAGGACTGGGTGAGCAAAACATCTCTGGGCTTTTTTGGGGGGCTGCCGAGGGATCAGGAGCACTGTCCTAAAGACCTGTGTGTGTGTCCAGCCCCCAGGACACCCAGTGCCACCCCCAGCCCTACCAGCCGTCCACCCTGGGCTGTGGACCCCTCGTTTGCTGAGCGCTAYGCCCCGGACAAGACGAGCACGGTGGTGAGCAAGCACAGCCAGCCGGCCACACCRACCCCCATGCAGAACCGCAGCTCCATCATGCAGGCAGCCCAGCAAGCCCCCGAGGGGCCYGGCCGCACCCCGCTCTGCTACAAGTGCAACAAGGTCATCAGGTGAGCCCTGGCTGCCAGCACAGCCACACCGGTGTCCCGGGCCTCGGTGTGGCTGATGTGGCTCTGTCCTGCTGCAGGGGACGGTACCTGGTGGCRCTGGGACATTATTACCACCCCGAGGAGTTCATCTGCTGCCAGTGCAGGAAGGTGCTGGATGAGGGCGGCTTCTTTGAGGAGAAAGGCTCCATCTTCTGCCCCAAGTGCTACGACACGCGCTACGCACCCAGCTGCGCCAAGTGCAAGAAGAAGATCACTGGGGTGAGTGTCCCTCAGGCTGCCCTCCATCTCCTGTCCTTGCCCTCTGCTTTGAGTGCCTGGCTCTGTCCCTTCCTGCCTTGGCCCCATCTCAGGGGATTCCTCGTCCCTTCCTGCCCTTGGTGGTCTTGCCCCTGGCTGACAGTGGCTCCCCTCCAGGAGGTGATGCACGCACTGAAGATGACCTGGCACGTCCAGTGCTTCACCTGCAACGCCTGCAAAACGCCCATCCGCAACCGAGCCTTCTACATGGAGGAGGGGCAGCCCTACTGCGAGAGAGGTAGGACCCAGGGACCCCATGTGTCACTTCATGTGGCCCTGGGGCACCACTTGGACTCGGCAGCTGGCCACAGCGGTGGGGAGTGAGCTGTCCTGCTCTACGGGGCTCCTCCTGAGATGTGGGGAGCACAGAGACCCCAATCCCACAGCCCTTGGTCCTCCCAAGCTGCAGGGTAGTGCCGTTGCTATGTTGCCATGGCGATGAGGGAGGATGTACATCAAAGCGAGTGCTGAATCCTGGGAGATGAGGTTCTCCTCCTCCTCCCCGGAGCTCCGGGGTGTCTGGGGCATTATCCCACCTGGATGGGGGCTGGCAGCGAGTCAGCTGAGCTGCAGCTCTGCTCCTCTGGGCTGAGGGGCTGTAGTGCATGGAGTGCTGACCTGGGCTCTGCCTTTCCTCAGACTATGAGAAGATGTTTGGCACCAAATGCCGCGGCTGTGACTTCAAGATTGATGCTGGGGACCGCTTCCTGGAGGCGCTGGGGTTCAGCTGGCACGACACTTGTTTCGTCTGTGCGGTGAGCCATGTGCTTCCCTCCCTGACCATTGCAGGGGGCTGTGCCTGTCCCCAGCAATCCTGCTCTGGGTGGGGTGCACCAGCAGCACAGGGGACCTGCTGCCATAAGGTTTTTCCCACTTGTCTCCATTCTGGGGGCTTGGGACTCTGCTCTGAGTGGTGGTTCCTGGSCATGCTACAGGGCCATGTGGAGTGGTCCCTAATCCCTGTGTGACACCAGTGGGGTGTGGGGTGTCTGGAGGCTGGCTCAGGGCCTCAACCTGATCACCTGCACTCTCCTCCCCAGATCTGCCAGACCAACCTGGAAGGGAAGACRTTCTACTCCAAGAAGGACAAGCCTCTGTGCAAGAGCCATGCTTTCTCCCATGTGTGAGGGGTGGAAGTTCAGCTGTGYCCACGCGTGCCCTTGGCCCTGCATGCTCCTCTCCCCCTGCCCTGCTGTCCCAAGGGAGCCAGGCGGGGCCCTTGGTCCTTTGCCTTGCTCCTGTCTCCTTCCTGGCAGCTCCTGGCTCAACTCCAGCCAGAGACCGTGCTGGGTTCAGAGCCCCTTATAGCTGGGTGGCTTTTTATATGCTTCTCGACTGGCCCTAGGAGCCCTGGAAGGGGGTGCTGCTTGGATCTCCTGCCCCTGTGCCCTGCAGCATGGTGGGCACAACCATGCTGAGGCTGGAATTGGAGGGGYCTGCCACAGCCAGGCTGCTCCCTTGCTGCCTGACAGCTCAGTGCCGGGGCAGGGATGCTCCTTACACATCCCTGAGTGGGTGAGGACCAGCCTCTGTCACCCTGTCCCCCACCATTCCTGCTGTGTGCTTGGGGCTGGAGACCTTGCCCTGCTCCCCTGCTGGGGCCCTGCCATGACAACCCCCAGTCCCCCCTGACATTGCTGCAGTGGCTTCCTGCCCCAGCTGCATTCCGGGGGGCTCYGTTCCTCGTGCCCCCCTCCCCGCTGGCCCACTGCTCCCCTGGGGCTGGCGGCGTGTGCTGATGGCCAGCCCAGCTGGACAGCTGCTCCTGCAAGGCTTGGGCACGGCTTCCTACCAAAGAGCTCTCTGCCACTGCMATCCTGGCCCATCGATGCCTCCCCACAACCCACACCCACCGGTCAGGCTGCACTGATGTAGCCACGGTGCTTTTAGTGCCTTTAATAAACACTTTTCTGCAAGTGCCGGCTGTCTCCAGCCCTGTGGTTTTGCCGAGTGAGGTGTGGCCGGCTGGGAAGGTCATGCTCTGCCCTCATCCCGCTCCCTCTGGGGCCTGACTCAGCTCCTTCCAGCTTTCCAGGGAAAATCTTCGCCTCAGATTTCTCCTCCTCTGCCTGTGTCAGCCGAGGCTGGACCCTTTGTGTCAACTGGGTCATCCCTCCTGTAGCAGGCAGGACCGCTAAGGGAGGGTGTAATTAGTCTGGGGTGCAAAATGCAGCAAGGAGAGATGGGGAAGGGGTCAGACTTTAGTGGGGGTCTCCACGTACCTGGCAGTGTCCTCTGATCCCTGCTGTGCCCTSGGCCTGAGTCCTGTGCAGGGGATGAGGAGTCACAGGGCATGTGAGCCACGTGCCCCAGCTCTGGGCGTTCTCCGGCGTGGAGCAGCCAAGCGTTCGCTCACGCCATGCAGCTGCCGTCCCGAAGGATGGGTGTGAGACTGTGCCGGCACCTCCAGCTGGAACGGGCTGGAGGGCAGCGGCTGTGGAGAAATGGGTGTTCTCCTCCCTCTCCACTCTGACAGCTGGAACGGTCATTAATAATCACAGCTTTCACCGTGATGAGCAATTGTAAGGAAAATCATCCTGCTAATGTACTGGAAGGTTCTGCCGGGGGGCAGGAGCTGGCTCCGGGAAGCCAAATGCCTCCTGGCATCACCCAGATCTGGACTGCGGTGCCACGTCTTCTCACTGCCAGTTCCAGGAGTGCAAAAGCCTGTCAGGATGGGACAAGGAAAGTCGAGTGATAAAGACAGGCTGGGGCTGKGCCAGGCGCTCAGGCTGGGGCACACGTGGGGAATGGGATGGTCACACTGAGGAGCAGTAGGACACGGGTCCAACAAGGGACAGAAGCAGCTGGTGCATGCCTGGCAGGGCCAGCCGAAGCAGGGCTGTGTTGAGTGCCCACGTGTGAGTCCCAGCTGCGCAGCCAAGGTCAGGGGAAGCACAGGGGAAGGTGAGGCGGCTCTGGCCTCACGTGAGCAGCCACCGAGCCAACCCCGGCGTGGCTGGACAGCAGCCCGTGAGTGGAGGGCAGGAAAGGGGCAGGGGCAGGCAGTCGTGCGGGACGAGCCYGCTGGGGGTAGCGTGGTCTGGGAACAGGTTGTGCCAGCTCAGCCCCAGGGTGCCCAGCTGTGGAGTAGGGCCAGGRCAGAGCCAGGGTGCTACAGCCAGCCTGAGTCTCCCCGGGGGAGAGCCAAGCATCCCCCTGTGCCGCTGCAAAATCTGCGCTCGCACGGGGTTCAGCTCTGGTTGGCTCCCTGTTGCCTCTGGGCCCTCCCGATGACGCCTGTGCTACCCAAGGTGCCTCTGTGCTTTGCCAAGGGCATCTCTTGCCCACCAGCTCTGCGCACCATGTGAGGAGCTTGTGCACAGGCAGCGGAAGGAGGGTCTCGGGTGGGCTGCGGAGGTGGAGCCTGGGGAGGGGCTGCAGCCTCGCTGCTCGAGAACAAAGCCTGGCGGCGGCAGGCTSAGAGCTCCCACCACATCCCCGAGCGGGGTCCCACCACATCCACCCCCAAAGCCATCTGAGCCGCTTGTGGGGCGCCTGCCCTGGCCYCAGCCCCCGCGCTGGCCCCGGCAGCTGCTCCACAGCTGCTCCCAAACTCTCAAAGGCTCTCAGGGCGGCTCCAGCTCTGCCCTCGCTTGGAAATGCTGGTGCGAGGAGGGCGTGGGGGGTGCGGGCGGCACAGCCAGGGCCTGTGGCCCCTGTCCCATGTCCCTTTGGGGTCATCCACGGACTGCTCTGAAGGGCTTGTCTTGGGACAGGTAACTCCAGCAACATCCCCAGCCTGCCGGGATCAGGCCCTGTGCACTCGCCACTGGTGCTCTGGTGGTTCTGGTCCAGGCTGGGGGCAGTGCCGRGGACMGGGAATCACTGTCTGCCCTGGCAGRACCATGRGGAYCTGKCTGGGAGCCCCTGCAGAGCGTGGGTCAGTGCAAAAGCAGCTGTGGGTTCACACAGTGGCAAAACCTCCTGCAAAAGGTGCTGCCGGACACAGCCTGGCAGGGTTCTGAAGGGGCTGGGGACTTGGGAACGGTGGGGATGGAGGGGCAGACAGACAGCAAAGGGGCCCCCAAAACTCCGTGTACACTGACCCCTTGCGCAGCAGCGAGGGCATGGATTGGGTGTGTAGGGCAGAGCCTACAGTGCCGTGTCCTTGGAGAGGAAACCTCGGGCATGGGGATCGGCGTAGGGCAGCTGAGGGCACAAGAAATCCCGGTGTGCCATGTCCCCTGGGTGCAGAGGGCGTGGGGCAGGGGAGAGTCTGGGGSTGGACAGGACCACCCAGCACGAGAGTTCTCCAGGGTGCAGGTTCCCGGGAGGGGCAGCGCGGGGTGCGGGGTCCCCAGGGCGGAGGAGAGCCCGGGATGCGGAATCACCCGGGGTGCCGGTTCCCAGGAGGAGCTGAGCCGGGGTTCAGTGTCCCTGGGGCGGGGGATGGCCCGGGGCGCGGTGTCGCGGGGGCAGAGCAGAGCCCGAGCTGCGGGATCCCGGGGGCGAGCGGTGTGCGGGGGCAGCCCGGCGCGGGGGCGATGCTGCCCGCACC